>NC_082639.1:71027196-71330227 GCF_028023285.1 Balaenoptera ricei | reverse complement strand
GGTTGTAAGGCCAGGGCAGGGCCATGTTTGGGCATGTGCATGTGGTAAAGCAGAGAAAGTGACTTGAGTGAGAGAGAGGAAGAGAGAGAGAGAGAGAGACACTAAGGCACAAGAGCAAGAGAGGAAAGGGGTGAGAGCAAGAGAAAAGCAGATGCTCAGTGAAATATATAGCCCCCATGAAATGTTCTTGTTCTGCATGTCCTGGTTATGGTTCCACATGAGGTTTGACTGGAGCACCCAACCTTGGCTTCTTTGAGTTGTCCCTATAGTTTTTATAATGAACTTCTATTGTGCTTAAGTATTAGGCTATGAGTTAAATTTAGGTCCCGGAGAAAAGATAAAGTTCTGCAGAAGTTATGGGGAGAGCTAAATATGAGGAAGAGTCATCACATTTCTCTTCTTTTAGGTTTCTCTGTCTGGTGATTTGTTAAAATGCAATACCTGCACTTATAGGCTCTTTATATGTTATGATATAATAATGAGGTAAAGTATGCTTAGTAACTTCTCTAAGTCATATGGTTTCTGAGAACACTGGAATATGATTTCTAAACACATAATCCTCCAACAAGATTTTGCTTAGTCAAAACTTTAAGATTTTGAGACATTCAGATAAAATTAGGCTACAAATTTCTTACTCTATAGAATGTGTTTTTGCCTAAGTAAGCATGATTTGATGCAATTTGTACTTCTGGAAGAAATAAAGAAGTTAGAACAAAAACAGTAATGAGATGCCATCTTCTGTCTACCAAACTGAAAAAAAAATCCTGTAGTTCATGAGGGTGTAGGGAAATGGTCCATCTCATACTTGGTTGTTTGAATTATAATGGGAAGTATATCAATACTCATTCATTCAACAAATGTTTATTGGATGTATTCTAGATGTCAGACACTAGTCTAGTTACTAGAATTCAGCAGTGAACAAAACAAAGATCTCTGCCTGCATGAAACGGACATTTTTCAAAATGTTTAAAAATACACATATCCATTTAACCTATAAAGGAATAACTACAGCAGTAGCATTTTCTTAAGAAAAATGCATTAAGTACTCACACACATTATTTAAGTGGAAAGAAATATATATTCAAACATTAATGGTAGTTATCTCTGTACGATGGAATTAATGATAATTTTTCTTTTTCTTTTTCTTTTATTAGGTTCTCATATTTCTAAATTTTCTGTAACAAACCTGTATTATTTGATATCTTTTGCTGCAAGTTTAAGATACATGATGTTTTACATTTTCACAGGTTTAAAATTGAGAATTATAAGCTCAGTGAGGGCAGGAACCTGTGTGTCTTGGAAACTTAGTTGAATCAATAAATGTGCCAGTGTCAAAAAGAAAATTTTTATACTTCAGGCCAAGGAGTACATTGTATTGCAATTGTCACTGTGCCTGCTTGACATTAACAATACCTATAAGCTGATTAATACTTTTGTCACTTCAGTTATTTGGGTTGAAAATGCCACATGAATTTTAACTTAAATTTGGATCCATATGTGTTGTTTAAAATATCCTTTGAGGGAATTCCCAGGCAGTCCAGTGGTTAGGACTCTGTGCTCTCACTGCCGAGGGCCGGGGTTCAATCCCACAGCTGTGCGGCATGGCCAAAAATAATAATAATAATAAAATAAAGTAAAATAAAATAAAATATCCTTTGAAAAGATGAGTACAGTGTACATAAAAGAGAATTCAATTAAAGGTGGATTCCTAACAATAGCTAGAGATGGATTCTCATTCAAGCCTGAACAGTTATGTGTCCAAAGGTCCTCTGTATGCATTTTAATTAAGGAAATAAACAAAACAATACAAAATAGAAAAATTGCAGGTAATATGATGCAAGCCATATAATGTGAATTTAAACTACCAGTCCAAAAAGTGTTAATAAAAAGTTCAAGTTTTAGGGTAGGCATAGTGAACATCTGCTGTTTTTACCCCTTGGCACTTATATTTTCCACTTATGGTAAAATAGGACCTACTCCCCTCAAAACCCTTTCCTTTGGGGAACCACTCCTCAGCACATGTGATCTAAATAGGTTTGGCCCACACACCAAATTCTAGAGTTGTGCTATTCAATATAATAGTGACTATTTAATTTTAAAGCTACATTACTTAAAATAAAATAAAATTTAAAAATTAGTTCCTCAGTTGTGTCAGGAACATTTTAAGTGATTAATAGTTACACATGACTAGTGGTTACCGTACTGGACAGATTATAGGACATTTCCATCCTCACAGAAAGTTCTCTTGACTATTGCTGTGAGGTTTAGGTAGCTCAGCAAATCCCATGTGACTGGTCATGGTGATAAGTCCAGGGAAAGACACATGGCCTAATCAGGTTAGTGAGGGCCAGTCCCAGGACTTTGTAAGGGTTGAGGGAGAGGAGCTCTCACGACTCTATTGGAATAAAAGCGAGACCATGAGATTGGAACTACTGCAGTTTCCACAAGGACAGCACTGCTGAGTACGGAGACTGCGTGGAAGAGAAAGCATCTACTCATTGAGAGAAACCAGATCATGGTAATGTTTTTTTGAGCCAATGAGCCAGCAGTGTCTGAAGACTCTCTGGAGATTTTTAAGTTACAAAAGCCAATAATTTTTCCTTTTGCTCAAGATAATTTGGGTCTGTTTTGTTGTTTAAATATATAACTGAAGGAGTATTGACTGAGATAAATAATCCAAGGTGAATTAACTGAAGTGCAGTGTGGTTGTCTCTTTGATGCCACCACAAAGGCTCAAAAGTGACTCCAAGGATATTAAAAAAAAAGACTTTGAGTCAAACTTTGATTGTAATTGGAAGACAAGCGTGATATGTAATAATATAGATAAATGCATACTATTGTCATTTAGCAAAAAGAAATTGTGTATGTAAATTTGATGTAGTTTATTTTCTAAAAAGCTGCTATCAAATCAGTGGGAGCTAGGTTCTACAATTGACAGCCTCTTTGAATCTATGAATATGATATATATTTACATTAATATATCAAACTTAGGGAGGACAACAAAATTTTTCCCATATTCTCCTGCTCATACATTCTCCAGAATTGCTTTATTGATGCATAGATGATTTACGACCTTTTCTTTTTTTTTTTTTTTTTTATTTTTATTTATTTTTTATTTATTTATGGCTGTGTTGGGTCTTCGTTTCTGTGCGAGGGCTTTCTCTAGTTGTGGCAAGCGGGGACCACTCTTCATCGCGGTGCGCGGGCCTCTCACCATCGCGGCCTCTCTTGTTGCGGAGCACAGGCTCCAGACGCGCAGGCTCAGTAATCGTGGCTCACGGGCCCAGTTACTCCGCGGCATGTGGGATCTTCCCAGACCAGGGCTCGAACCCGTGTCCCCTGCATTAGCAGGCAGATTCTCAACCACTGCGCCACCAGGGAAGCCCACGACCTTTTCTTATACTGCTTGAAGTGGCTTGTGGTTGAATTTGGTGTAGCTTACTTCCATCTAATAAGTGTATATTATTGAGTAGTATTCCTTATGAGAAAAAAATGTGTATAACTTAATGTTACTAAAATTTTGGTGTATCATATTTAATTTTATATTTCTTTTCTCTTGTTTCTCACCTCCAATTTTATACCTACCATGAACTGCTTTGACAGCCAGCAAAGGTAGTTAAGATAACTGGAATGAATAGGTGAAGACAATATAAAGACCCAGCATGTTAACCTTAGAGAAAGAATGCTTTAATTTTAGTGCAGGCCTTTTCAGGTTTGATTTTTTTTTAACATCTATAATATAGCTATTAGAATCATTCTGCCCTAACTGGAGTTGAGTTCTCCACTTTCACTCCGATAGCCTTAGCAGCAGTTTGTTTGCATATGCTTCCATTCCGTTTTCATAATAAAATATAGTTAACAAAAATGAAAACGACAAGAAAATAGATGCGTTTCTAAAAACGACAGGGGATGGGGTGGGGGTAACTGGACATGTTTTCTAACCCAGTCCACAAAATCATGTTGTCTCTCATATCACATTCCTTAAAGAGACTAACCAAATAGCAGATAGCCAATTTTCAGAAAGGCTCCCTCAGGAATCAGGGGGAGATGTTCAAAAACCACTCTGAGTCAACATGCTGACAGTGACCGGGGGGAAAAAAAAAAAAGACTCCCCTAGCATTTGAACTGTATACAAAGAACCATCACATTCCAGACTTAGGGAATGATATATGATGCACCTGGAAAAGTGCATTCAGTTAGGATAAACTCAATTCCAGAAATATGTGGAAGATTGGAGAGAGTTAAGAGAAAATAAAAAAAATGATGAAGTGACTGGGGAGGTGAGGTTGGGAGGGGGCTTGGGAAGAAAGATTAAAGCAACTGACAAAGTAACTTTTAAGATTTGACATGATAAGAGCCAACAAATATTTTAAAATAGCAAATTCTATAAAGACAGAGAAATTACTTGGAATGGTAAAAGACCACAGGAAAAGAAGCAAAATTAAGAAAGCTAAAATTCTGGCTATGTATAGGGGAAAATGAACAACAACAACAAAAATAGTAACTTTTGGAATATCCTCTTCAGGAGTCCTCCTAACTCATGGCAAATTTACTACTAAACGCAAAGGAAGTCATGGGTGTTGGAAGATGATTGTAAAGGAACTGCATAGTGGTGGACTGCATGACTGGAGACATTCTTTTCCACTTAGCATTTCTATAAATCTACTATATGAAAATCCAAATTTATGTTGAACAAGGGTATATTCCTTGACAAGCAGCAAGGTTTAAAGCAAACTTTTAAACAACCAGTTATTACACAGTTTGCCCTGGGATCTCTGACTATTACAGGGAAGAAAACTGTTTTTTAATCTGCTGTTTTCCAAAAACAATTCAATTAAAAATAATAAAAAATCTGAAATCCTGCCCACAAGGGTTAATAACTACAGAGGTGTCCAACAGATATTCAATCACAAAAATTTAAATGCTCTTTTCATTAAGCCTCTTGTGTCTTTTAACATAGCTAAACCAAGATAATTGTTTTGGGGCTAATTTCTGAGGCTATTTAATAACACCTCCTGCTAGACTTCTCATGTAAACTCAGCAAGAGGAAGCATCCAGAGTAATAAAAAAATACTTGTGTTCATTTTACAGCTCAAATTCATACTTTATAAAAGAGATCCTGCTGTTTGAGTTTGACAACTGCCATACCAACTGCACTGGGGAAGATTGGATTAGGAGGCAAAGCTGACTATGTAGTAAAGTCCCCACTCTCTAGCAGGATTTTTATGTAAATTCCATTACAGTTCATACTTTTGCAGGTAATGAAATGGATACAAAACACTTCAAGGTTTCTACGTCAGCAAAATAATGAACAGGATAGCCTGTAAACCGCTTTAATACATTTTTGACATTTGGTCACTCATAAAAATGGGCTTTGTATTTCTTCTTTCACATGGGTTTTCTTTTTTAATGCTACATTCTAACAACTCATAGCTCTACGGGTTATTGCTAATGTATTAACATGGACTACAAAGAGTTCATAACTTTAAATTTCAGTAAGAGGCAAATTTTGCATTATGTTTCCTTAAGAAACTGTGGACAGTTTTTTTTTCTCCAAAAATGGCATTCCTTCAGATTGGAAAAAGAAGCACACATACTTTATAGACTAATGGCAATGCCAGAGGGATATGCTTTTGTTATTAACTAATCATAAAATTTTAAATATATAGATTGATCTATAATTATTCTTTTATATAATTTGTGATGACATGTATGGGCAAAAGTGTGTTTGCAAAAGACTAGTCTCTAGAGAAAATGTGTTTTTTGATTTCCAAATGGATCTTTCTTAGCAATAGTCAATGACTATAACAGAAACAGTCGAGAAAAATATTATGTAGCACAATGTATAAAATGTATTCTTTACCTTCTGCTATTGTCATTTTAGTTCCCTATACTGTATTGCACTTGAAGGTGAAATTCCCATTAGTGTCAATGGAGAATCCAGGCATGGGGTAAAGGAAACCCAAGACTTTGGCAACAATGACACAATTCTCCAAGTGAAGCAAGAATGTGAACAAAGTATGCATTTCACATTTGAAGTATTCTGGTGATCCATTATCCCATTAGTATGGTTGAACTTTTCAGGAAAGTATGCTCATCTTTATTTTGGGATGACTAACACACATGCAATATTCCCTTTGGTATATTTAATAATTTCAGTCAAAATAGGAAGCCTATTGACATTTTACCTCATTGCCAAATCAAACAAGATTAGTTATATGAACTGAGTCTCACTGATAGATGAATTTTGATAGTGAAATGTCAAAACATGATGCATGAACTTTGACTTGTAGTTGGACTTTTGGGAGCCATGCAGTGCCTCTCTCCAAAGGAGAAAAGTCTGGCCTTAGGTTCCTGTGGACCTATGCAGAAAATCATATACGACTGGTTCATGACTTATGTTCTAGAATGCTTCATTCTCATGGAGCTCTCAAATGCACTCAAGTGTTCTAGAAGCAAATACTCCAGGACTTTGTTTTGGGAAGTACTGATAACTTAGAGAAACAGCCAGAAGAAAAGTGGAGACAATGTGACCAACCAATGCCAAATAGAGGCAAAAACCTCACATGCACTAATAACAATATTGAGTGTTACTCAAGTTTGTACTGATTGCTTTACATGCATTATCCCATATAAGCTTCAGGACAACCTATGAAGTAGGTCTAATATTGTCCCCATTTTACAGATGAGAAGACTGAGAATCAAAAACATTTAGCACTGTTTTTCTGATGATCAAATGCTATGTAGTAGAGTTAGATTCGAATCTATGTCCAGCATTCTCAACGACTTCAAATATTCCCCTTCCCAAAAAAAGTTGACTTACTTAATAGGATGAAGAAAGAGAATGCACCTGTATCTTACAAAATAAATGTAACTAAGACTCGATAACATTAAAAAACAAAACAAAACAAAACAAAAAACCCCCAGATATCTCCCTTTCCTTCAGTCTATCACAATGACCACCACCACCACCAACAACGACAAAGAAAACGTAATTTACCTTTTATACATACATTTTGGGATAAACATTGACATTTTTATTGAGATATAATTGACATATAACATTATTATAGTTTCAGGTGCACAACACAGTGACTTGATATTTGTATATAATGTGAAATAATCACAATAAGTCTAGTTAACATCTGTCACCGTACATAGTTATGGAATTTTATTTCTTGTGATGAGAAGTTTCAAGATTGACTCTCTTAGCAACTTTCAAGTATAGTATTATTAATTATAGTCACCATGCTGTACATTACATTTCCATAACATTTATTTTAGAACTGGAAGTTTGTACCTTTTGACCCCTTTCAGTCATTTTGTCCACCTTCACTCCCCTACATTGACTTTTTGTGGTTTTATTTTTATGTGTACCTTTTGATGGTTTTTAACCTTGTTTAATCTAGGTCTTAGATTCTGATTTTGTTGTTGGTGGTGATAGTGTGCATGTTTTTGTCTGACCTAGATAAATCACAGCTGGTTATACTGCTTTAATTTCCCTCTAAGAGATTTTTCTTTAAAAATGCTGATCACCTAGGAAAGAGAAGATAAGAGATTCCTCAGTTTGTTATTCCTCAATTTGTTATTCCTCAGAAAGAGTCCTATATGATTCTAATAGTAACAAAATGTAGTTTCTAGGAATATAATTGTATTTTCAATGATGACGACATTAGCCAATGAATGTGCACACACTCATGTCAGAACCTGTGCTAGATGCTTTGGGTACAGGGACCCATTCAGCACTCACAACAATACTGTGGAGCAGGTATTATTGCAATCATTTTTACAGATAACAAAATAGAGCTCAAATAATCTAAGGAAAATAAATTAAGGACACTGCTGAGGGTTATGCAAAGTCTATAGCAGAACAGGCCCAACACAGATCTTTCTGTTTTCAGAGACCTTGGTCTTCCCTTTACCACACTGTCTGCCATATTCAGAAACATGAACTACTTAAAGCTACTTTGTTGGGCTTCCCTGGTGGCACAGTGGCTGAGAGTCTGCCTGCCAATGCAGGGGACACGGGTTCGAGCCCTGGTCTGGGAAGATCCCACATGCCGCGGAGCAACTGGGCCCGTGAGCCACAACTACTGAGCCTGCGCGTCTGGAGCCTGTGCTCTGCAACAAGAGAGGCCACGACAGTGAGAGGCCCGCGCACCGCGATGAAGAGTGGCCCCCGCTTGCCACAACTGGAGAAAGCCCTCGCACAGAAACGAAGACCCAACACAGCCAAAAATAAATAAATAATAAATTAATTAATTAAAAAAAAAATAGAATCTAGGCAATAAAATAAAGTCTAACCTTTAAAAAAAAAAAAGCTACTTTGTTTAAGGCTAGAAATAAACTTTTAAGATCTGACAAACTATGTTAGAGACAAGAAATAAAGTTCACTAGTGTAAGATACAATAGCATATATGCCTCTCTTTCTTCCCTTCTTATCACTTACATCTTTCTTCTCTCTGCTTCCGTCCCTTTTTGTATGAGGTGATATTATTTATTTCAGTACCTTGAGCAATTATGATGTTGTGGAACTTTGGATATCCTGGCAGTGGTTGCCATAAGTGAAGGGAAGAAACACATAATCCTTAACTTTAGAACTGACAAGCCTAAGGGTGCCTGTGGGAACAGGATGCCTTGCCTTCCTTGATCTGGTTGGCCTCAAAATCTCAACTATTAATTGCGATACTAACGTGCACAGTGGACCTAAGAACTCTGCTTCCTTTGACTTCTGTTCCTCATTATGTTCTGTGCCCTCGGTCTCATGAAGAGACAATGAAAGAGAAAGCAGGGGGGGGATAAGAGATATTTCCCCCAGCATTTGGCAATTTGACATGTAGGCAGATCTACATTTGTCTCTGTCTCATCCTTTTGAAGGTAAGCTTGTGGGGAGTACCATGCATGTCATGCTGCATTAAGTGCTCAGCACACTCTTACTCAACGCTTAACATAGTAACTCTCATATTCATTCGAGAGAAAAAAGTCTTCTTTTCTTATGTCCGGCCAACTGAAAAGATTCATAAGGATGGTTTAAAAAAACTGAAAAGCGACTTGAAGCACAAAAACTTACAAGATACACACACACACAGAGCAAAATGTCATAGTGGTAAAACGTACTATTTGAGTTGTTGCTCTTTCTCTTGTTTAGACCTAATGTCTGGATAAAATGTTTGTTCACTGCTGGTACACATTGTATCACTCAAGAATAATATGTACTATGTGTTTTTGTAATTAAAAAAAGAAAAAAGAAAAATTCATCTGTTTGTGAACAAATCTGTACTTTTGAGTGGCCTGTTTGGTAGAAAGTTTATAGTACTTATTTTACTAACAAAAAAAGAAGGATTTTACTAAAATAGCTTCCTCCAGAAAATAAATCTGGATATGATCAGGAGCAGCCAAAGCAAGAAGCAGTAAAACCCCCAAATAATATTACAAACATCTTAAGTCACTTAACTTTATGTAAATCTACTGAGGAGAAAAAAAAATGAGAGCAGGAAAAAATGACTGAACAAAGCAGGTTAAAAACTGGGAGGAGAGAACCCTTGCATCAAAGAAAAAGAAACAAAAGAAATTATAAGCTATTCTTCTTTTACTGGAAAGACACTAAGACTTGCACCTATGATACACTGCAGTAGAAGCAACTATAAAAGAAAAAAAACATGCCCAAACGTGTACTTGGATCAAGGGGGAGTAGCTACCTGCCACAATTACATAAAACCATCTCAATTTATTGTTGCAGGATTATTTATGAAATAGGAAAATACTCAAGTATGCTACACGCTTCTCAGAATTTTCTCCTTTCAGTCAGTAAGTTATACCATTCAGAACACAGCAAGTGCCGCATTCATTAACTTCTAATACTGAATTCAAGTTTTCTAAACCTTCTTTCTCTCTTTAGAGTTTTATGCCTGACTTCTGTTCCATTGTGTATTAAAATGTATTAAAAAGATGTATATTTTTTACTCTACTGTTTTCTTATACATCACTAAGTAAAAAATATTTCTCGGATATTAAATATACACAAAGGTGCTTTTCCTGTAAATTATAAAAATTGCTTAAGGTAAAATGATTGGTAAATATTTTTAAACAAAGATATTTAAATGCATTTATTTTTAGGAAAGTTTGATACCATATAGCCCCAATCTTTGTCTAATAATAAGGTAACCATTTACTTCTTGTTGTCTGGAACAATCCCAATTTACGTCTCTTGTTCAAGCACAATTAATAAGAGTATCCCTGTTTCTCTCAAAGGTATTCAAGTGTATACAAAAATTATATAGTGACTTCTACCTAATATCAAGGAAGCCTGGCATGGAAAGATATGAAGCTTTTGAGACAAGCCCATAGGGGGGTCTGTGCATATTTCCATCATTTACTTACTATGTAAACTTGGGCAATTACTTATTCACTCTGAGACCAATTTTGTGGTCGGCAGCATATGGATAATAATAGCTCATAGACTTGTTGGGATAACATGAATGCAATAGTATTATGTCTGGGTACATACACGAATGAGGATAATAAGATCACCTTATAAGATTGTTGTGCAGTTTAGTTAAGATGATGAATTCATACACAGCGCTTAGCACATGGTAGATACGTAAAAAACACAGTTTCCATCATACTCATTCTCATAATCATCATTACCATCTGCCATTAGTGGCTGCTTATAAATAGTAGAGTTAACTGCTTCTCTCCTTCTAACCTCATCTTTTCTGGTACTCACTGATGTCACATATGTGGAAGATGTTTAGAAATTTGACTTGTACTTACAGCAATCAGGAATATGAGCACTTTACTAGCATGTTTAGACTGAGACTGCTTTGAACACTACCTGGACAGCATTTGGTTTAGTTACTGGAAGAAACACATTGTTTTGTTTGCTATAAGAATGAATGTCTCAGAGTGTATCCTAAAAGTCCCCTCAATGCAGAAGAGTAGGAATTCTGACTCTTGGACAATCTGGGAAAATCCCAGATTCTCCACTTGGGGAAATTTCTTTGAAGTCTCCCTCTGATTCTTAAAAGTTCAAGCAGCTTCCATTTTATTTCATTATATATTTGTTTTTGTTTTGAATTTTCAAGTATCTTAAGAATCTGTAACCAAGGTAAATCTGTGCTCTAGTGAAATGTACAGTATGTGCTCTGGGGCTTATCTTCCTTCTCATCCACCTCTGCCTGCTCCCAGGTTACACATACCCCACTTTGAGAAAGAGCAGAGACTTCCCAGTTAAATACAGCTGGCTTACAAGCCAGTTCTGTACTTTGTGGCCTTTGCCATATAAGTTAATTTCTCTGAACTTCGGTCTCCTGATCTTAAAAATTGGGATACTATAAATACCCATCAAATTGTTTGATAATTAATGTGATAATGTCTGTAAGGCCACTAAGTCGCATATTAGGAGTTCAATCCATGTGAGTTATTTTACATTCTTTTAGTGTTATTTAAAATGTTTAGTGATATCTAGCCATGTCACATTGATGAGGAACAATCTGAATTTATTTCTATTGGGACAAAGAGCCCAAAAGCACATAAAATAGATGACATCTAGCTTACCACATAAAAATGTCCGTGCAATCCAACATGGAATCTCATGCAACTATCCAGGTTCTCTCTTTCAAATTCCCATAGTAACTCAACCTTGAGTGGTAATAGCTTATTAATGACCTTACTTGACTAGACATACATGTTTTTTGGAATCCAATTGCCATAAAGGAACCATATGGTTGAGATCTTTTTAGACTTTAGAAAGAGCATTAATAAAATGAAAACAGAAATAACATTCCAAGGCACAGGATTCAATCAGCCAAAGACTTCATTCTTTACTTAGCTGACACTTCGGTGTCTTTCAGAGTCCCACTCAGACATATCCCCTTTTGGGAAATGTTCCTAAAAGACCCTGTGCTTTCCTCTATCACTGTACTTATTGCAAACCACAGAAAATTCATGTTCATTTATCTATCTGGTCCCTTAACCTTTAAATCTTTAGAGGTTGTTGCTATTTTTAGTTGAATAAATAAATATTTAAAATTTTTTTCATTTTAATTTGAATGTGATAAGTATTGAGAGATATAACTCACATAAACAAACACTTTGAGGATCTTCAATAATATCTGAAAGTAGAACAGGGTCCTGAGACCAAGTAGTTTAAGAACCACTGCTCTAGAGTGTAACACCACTCAGCTTTGTATCCAGAGTGCCTGGTATTCACTGGCAGTTTCATACATGTTTATTTAATAGATCGGTTGGTGATGAGTAACTGAATATTGCATATAGTGCCAGAAGCATCTTAACACTATAATAGAAAATATCTTGATATGCAATATGTGAGGAATCAATTAAAACGCAATTTAATTTTTTCCTTACCATTATTTCTTGCTTCATAATGCCTATCTCCAAAAGTGAGATAAGGAAAGGAACTGGTCATAATTAATCACATAATTAAATCACTCAAGAAGCATCTATTTGGAAAATATTATTTGCCAGGTACTGGGTTAGGTAGTGGTGGTGAGGAGGGAGACAGAGAAATAGGTTATTTCTCTTAAAGTCCATTCTCTGACAGCTACATCAAAGAATTTACTTGGTTGATTATCGAGTTATGGATTTTACAAAAATTTGTTTGGGACAAGATAATTTTAACATCTTTTGAAGGTTTTGTACAAATATTGGTTGACTATTTTTTATATTGTTTTATTATTGTGTTTTAAGGAATATTTAGGACCCACCTCTGCTCCAGTTTCCTGTAACAAAAGTTTGAATGCTTGCTGGTCCTGGAGTAGTATATAGGGGGAGTTTGGATGGGCAGAAAAACAGACCTGAGGGGACAGAGTGAGTGGGGAAACAGTCTCAGCTAGATTAATTTACAGCCTAAAGTCTCACAGAAAGAAGAATCAAGTCAGAAGTTTAAAAAAAATTCTAAAATCTATTATTTTTCTTTGTGTACTACTATTTTTCCTCCTTCAAGACAAAGTCAACTCTGCTTTCACCAAAGAAACAAGTACTATGTGAGGTGACAGGTGTGTTAACTTGATGTGAGGAATCCTTTCACAATGTATACATGTATTAAGTTATTACGCTGCACACTTTAAATATCTTACAATTTTGTCAATTATACCTCAAGAAAGCTAATAAAAAAAAAGATAAAGTCAACTGTCTTAAAAAAGAGAATATCATCTTGATAACTCTATGAATGAGAAAAGGTAGAAACAGTTTGAAATACACAGTACATTTTTTTAGTCCCACTGAATGAAGGAGATAATAAATCTTCTCTGGCCAGGAAATGAGCACTTTTGAACTGTGTTGATGTAGTTAACATACTATATGCAAGAGCTAAACCTTTGTAATTATTCTATGTATGCTATTTTATTCATTGTAAATTGCAATTTCTCCCTCATTTTAACATTTCTGAAATTGGGATAGATTGTTCAATTAATGATATATCATAGTTTCACTGGTAGAATTTTACATTTTCTTTGTAGAATAGAAAATATTGATGCATCTTACTATTGATAGCATCTTAGATTCAATAAAATATAATAGCTCAGAAAAACTAAATAAAACTTGATTCTAGGGGGCTTCCCTGTTGGCGTAGTGGTTAAGAATCTGCCTGCCAATGCAGGGAATACAGGTTCGAGCCCTGGTTCGGGAAGATCCCACATGCCGTGGAGCAATACTAAGCCTGTGCGCCACAACTACTGAGCCCACGTGCTGCAACTACTGAAGCCCTCACCCCTAGAGCCCGTGCTCCGCAACAAGAGAAGCCACCACAGTGAGAAGTCCACGCTCGCTGCAACTAGAGAAAAGCCCTTGCGCAGCAACAAAGACCAAAAAACGCAGCCAAAAATAAAATAAATAAATTAAAACAAAACAAAACAACTTGATTCTATAGTTATATGGTGACACCATATTCAGGATAGTGGTCTCTAAGGCCTTGAATTGCCCTTATTTCCCTTTTCCATCTCCTTGGAAAGTAGTGGACTCATCTAATGAGCAAATAAGCTGGTTTGCTTCGAGGCAAGGTAAGCAAATTTGAATGACACTATTTGATCCCTGTTAACTTTAGAGTTTGGTATAAAGTTCGCACAAGGGGAAAAAATCCAGCCCACAGCCCAAAGGGAAAAAATCCAGATGTTTAGTTAATTTATAAATAAGATGTGGTCACAAGACAGAGATTTCTGAGTGTATCCTAATTTTTATGCTTCGAAATATTAAACGTTTCCTCAGCTTACACTTGAGTATATATACTTTTAAATGGAAATAACAGCATGCGTGATTTTTTTTTTTTTTGCATTACCTCTCTTTTCTGAAGTGCCAAGGAAAGTAAATGTGTGCAAAAACATTTATGCCCACATCACTATCTGTACAGTGGTTAAACAATCAAAAGCACTTCTGCAGATGCACATATGAAAATTAAGAGCATTCCCACTTCCTCAGTCAAGACAGTCATGCTGTTCTGGCTGCGCATACGCATAATGGAAACAAAATTGCTTTAAATAATCAAAATACACAAAGGCACATTTTTCTGAGTGATTGGAAATAACCCTGACAAATGCTCACATTTGGTAAATTATGAGCTAGCCAAGTTACGTTTGCATAAACATAATGAAAAACATTTTAAAAAAATTTAGTAAGCATATAAAGCAAGGTATTCTTTTGATAGTGAATTTCTTTGACAGATAAATCAACAACCATGCAGGGCAAGTTTCTGAAGGTGCCTCCCTGAGTATTTGAGGGGGGTGGGGGGAGAGAGAGAGCGCGTGCACGCGTTTGTGTATCCAGATACATATTTCGACGAATAAAAATTGTGTAGAATTATAAAAGAGTCAGAGATATTCTTCCAACTAAAAATAAATGTAGAAAAATCTTAGACACATCAAATAGCTACTTGTATTTTTAAAAGAAGAACACGAACTATGTGCAATTGAATGCTATGTTAATACGGCACACAAATAATTTATATTCCCCAGACATATCTCTTTGATAACACAGAGATTACCTATTAGGTAAACACATAATTATATTTTCTTCCAACAATCTAGATACTGTACCTCAGCGGCACACTTAAACAGGCATCAGTATGTAGTTGGAGAGGATTTGTGGGTGGCTCATTTAAAAAAAAGTATTTGAATAGGGCAAAAAATAATTTTCTATTCACAGGTAATATGGCACTATTTTTTATCAGATTGCTTTGGGTAGGTCCGGAGCACTGAGCACTACAACATGTGGCTACATCAAAACAAAAGCCAAAGAAAGATGTACATTCACTTAGGATTTTCTAGATTGGCCTATTCCTTAAGCTAAGCACAATACGGTAGGGAGGCTGACTTTACTGAATTTGCTGCATGGGTAACAAAGCTCTTCTGAGAATTCTGTAGCCTTTAGAAATTGCCAGTCGCTGAAGAACACACCTTTGCATGAAAGAAATATTATCAAGGTCTTTTCAAATGGGCTTGCCACATAAGATAGGACATTTTCACACACATCCGTGAAGGTAAACTGTGATCAAAAAGATGAAATAGGCCAAGGACAGTGGGTGGAGTGAAGATGACTTTCTTAGGGGGAAATTCTTTTAATTCCTAAGTATGAATTGCAGGAAGAGCCTAATTGTCCTTTACAACCTTAGTCATCTTTGAAAATCATCAACTTTTCTCCATTCACTGCCACCCACCTTCACTTGACAACACGAAGTAAGAGCTTGAGAGAAACCAGAATTACAACAGGTCTCTAGTTGGGTAAAATGGTGTAGCAAATCAGGTTAAACTGGTGCTACTTGCCTCACTCTTGAAGTAGGCCTTCTTCCTTATCTTCTCTTCTTCCAATTTAAGGGTAAACTCCTAGAAAGCTTAATGCTTTGCTTTGTTCCAATATTCAAATACACTAGAGATATTTGGTAAGAACTTATCACCTAGTAATATGATTTCTCTTCCCATCATTTTAATGAAATCTCTCCCCTGAAGGTCATCAATGACTAATTAATTGTGACACCCAACATTCTCATAGTTCATCTTTCTTGTCTGTGTCTCTTGCTTGTCTCCTGACCAGCCCTTCTTCCAGAAACTCTCCACCCTTCCTCTCCGTGGACATCCCCAGTTTTCTTTTTAACTGTGTGACTACAACTTTTGTCTCCTTCCTCTTCACACTTTTCATATATGTGATTTAAAAGTTTGTTCCTCAGCCCTCTTCTCTCCTTGTTCTCTCTCTTCCTTGACAATCTCACCTACTTTTTCCTGCAGATGACCCTCACAGCTCTCTCGGGCCCTGTCATCTCAGAGTGCTGGGTACAGGTTTCCACCTGCACTCTTTTCTTTTCCACAACGATAGGCTCTGGCACCACGAAAAACTCATTGCGTTCAAAGTGAATTCAGTGTCTTTTCTCTCACATTTCCAACTTCTCCTAGTGCGTCCTATTTGCTTAATGTCATCACCAAGGTTTGAAGTCTCAAAGTCAAATATGACAACTTTCCTGTTTCCACAATAATTTGCAAAACCCTGTCAATATTTCCTGAGATATCTCTGCCATTTATATCTTTTCCATCCCCTCTCTTCTATACACTATCCCAATAGTTTCCTCAATGCTCTTTAGACTTTTCTGCATCCAAACCACTTTATATATTGCTGCCAGAAAAATCTCTTTAAAACACAGTTTGCTCATGTTTATGTGCATTTCCATATCTAAATTCATTTGCTTCAAGCATTTGCTTTGGCAGTATTTTTCTTTTCCTACAAAAGAAATATCTCTCTTCTTGGTGCCTCTATGTCATCAAGTATTCTAGTCAAACAGGTTTGTGTTCCCATTTAAAAGTGAGCTCCATAAGTAAAGTGTCTTGCAAGTTTATCCTCAAATCCCCTACATATACTGCAGTGACTGACATAAAGTAGACCCTCAAGAAATCTTTGATTTAAGTTGGCTTGAGTATTATTCCTTTGTTTAAAAACTTTCCACATTCCCTATTTTTACATGCTACAAACTCTTTTACCTGGTAAACAGGATCTTTGGATTTGGGATCTGGTAAACGTTGGGAGAAGGATAAGCAAAAGGCAGGGAAAGAGACCCAAACAAAAAGGAAACTGAGAGAAGCAACTGGAAGCAAGTGGTAGAGTGGAAGCATTCTGAGACAATCTTTGTATTGTCCTTTTGCCTACTGAATGTCACCTGGTCCTTGGGAGCCCTGACATACTACAACCACTGATGTCTCTAGGAATCTCAGAATGCACAAGTGCTCCTGTTATACCACACCCGGGCCTGCTGCTACCAGGCGTTGCCCTGTGTCCACTGGCAGCCACTCAGTGACTGATGTGGTCCTGTCTTCTGGCAGGAAAACTGAAATAGCCAACTAAGCCCAAGAATACACCTGTCCTAAAATGCTAATGGTAATTCCAGACATATTAAGCAGAGACTTAGACCTTTGGGACCTTCTCTTTCTTTGCCAAGTGATACATGGGAACTGTACTGAACACTGGTTTTCAGGCAATGCTGCCGAGGTTTTGGTGCCTAATACAGGGAGTATGAGCCAACAGGAATCTGGGTTATGTAGGGGGAAAGTGCTGTGATAAAGGGAAACCTAGGCAGCTCCATATAGCTTTCTCCTCTGTTGAATAAATACATTTACAAGGCCACAGGTGAGCAGGAGGAAGGAGGAGCCCAGAGGGATATTTTTCCCCAAAGACTAAGCTCTTTTGTGCATTAATTGTCTCCTTTACTTCAATGTGCAGATATCTTCCCCACAGTTCCTTTCTCAGTGGAGAATGGAAGAGTGCTAAACTGTAAACAACGACTTTAGGTGTGCTGATATTGAAGAATGTAAAGTTATAGATTGTTTCTTAATTACAAGTCGAGTCCCATTACTCACTTTACCTTGACACAAGTTAATGTCTAAGTGAAGCTTTTACAATGACAATTTTCCATTTCTCCATTGTCCCACATTTCTTTACCTAATACTGTAAATTATTTTTGCTCCACCTTTTTTTTTTAGTAAGAAAATAAAGTCATTTTTATCTCCATGTCATATCCACCCTTTCCTATACCCTCCCAGGGAATGATTTCCCCAACATCCTCACTAGAATTGAGGGCATCCAACATATACTCTCATAACTTTCCTCACATCTCCCTCGGATTTTCTCTGTCACCAGCCCCTTTCCCTCTCCTTTCTTGGAGTAATATTTTTTAAATCTCTAAAGCTAACACAGCTACCTGTACTCTCCCCAACTCCTGCCCCATTAAGGACACATTTCTGCTTAAACCCCCAATTGCTCAGCTCCACTAGTTTTTTTCTCTCCTACAAACATGGTTAAATCTCCTCTTTTGCTTCACTTCTTCCCCTTCACTTTATGAATAGAGATTCCACACATTTCCTATTTCCAATTATTCGCACTTTCATTTTTCTCACGCCCTTGAAATATGTATCCAGCACCCACAAATCTGTGGAAACAGTTCTTGTTGACCATATCCTTGCTGAATCAGTAGCTGCTGTCAGCCGGTCTGTAAGTCTCTGTAACAATCAGCACAGCTGACCATTCTGAATCAGCAGTGGTGTGTCGTGCTTCCACACTGGGTTACAAACTTTCTTCATGTCTGTGGCTAGAGCTTCCTCAGGATTCCTGAACACTTTCTCTCTCCAGATGAAATCCTCTTCTTTCCTCTCTACACATTTATTCTCCTTCCTTCCTATCCTGGAATTGTTTCATGAAATTATTTGCATCATCCATTAATATAGGTCATTTCACATATCACCACATCCTCACACTAGAAGTCGTTTCCTATAGACAAAATCTTCTAAGACTTTTTGCTCTCCTGCCAAAGTTACTAATATATCCACATACCAAATATTTTTAAATATTTTGGTCTCAGGCAAGTGGAATTTTCTTAATACATACATATTTTGTGAATTTATTTTTGGTTTATTTTTGTTTGTGCTTTCTGATCATGGGTATCTGCCCATGACAGAACCAAGAGGAAAAGTTGTTTGAGCTCAGGGTACTTGGAACTCATAGCCCCTGAAAACCACTGTTTCCAAATTACTGTGTTTCACATCATGAAGATACCCTTGAGTTCTTTCACTATCCTGGATTTTCTCCTTCCTTCTTGCATATTTTTAATATGTAGGGTGAGAGGGTTATGACCACTCTGAAAGTGAAATGGGAGCCTAGGTGGTGTGTATGAGTGTTTTTACTGTCACTTTCCCCTTTGTACATAGACATATCCCATATCTATAGGAAGTTTTGGCAGTGGAACATTTGAACAGATATTTTAGCAAGGAAAGGTCATGCTCTCTAGTCGGTGTTCCTGAACAGATTGAGAATACTTAGGTAGGTAATTGCTTACTTTTGGTCAGACCAAATGGTGTCAAATATCTGTCCTATATCATCTACATGATATGTACAGCTTTTCTCCTTGAGAAATTATAGATTTAGGCTTTCAGAGAAGGGTATTGACAGGCTTCCTCTTCAATCTATTCTTATAAAACTTTGGAGCTTGCTTGATAGACTTTCACATATCCTTTACAGTGTCCATTTGGCCCTGTGGGTGGAAGCAGCTCCTTTCATCTTACACAAGAATGGGGTTGAAGAAACGTCTGAGAGGGAATTAGTCTCCCAGAAAGGCCAGGAGAACTGTGTGTGTGGAAGGCCATAGATTCAAGTTTCTACAAGTGGGCTTCTCCAAGGTGATAATTGCTAATGGCATATATTTCCCAGGGAAACCGAGTTAGGTTCCTTCAAGCAACCCCTGAGAGAAAGGAGATGGCAAATGCAGGGTCTGTTGTGTACCTTGCTTACTATTGTATATCCTCTGCTTTGCAGCATCTGACAAAAAATAGGTGCTCCATAAATATTTGTACAATAGAAGTGAAATGTATTAAAATGTATTAAATGCATTGGCAAGGAAATAGATAGTAGCATTGGCAGTAGTAATAGCAGATTTCGGGGACTTTTAGGTAAATTCCTTATATTCTTGTACCACTTTCTGAAGAAAGTATCAGATATTTTCTTCTGGTTGTGATTAAGGAAGAATTTTTTCCCTAGGGTATTGTGAAAGAAGCTGGGAATTTTGTTGAAGCTGATCTCTGCTAAGAGATTCAGGGGTCAGAATGGAACATCTCACCTCAGTACATTTTAGGATTAGGTGCTTTCTCAAATAAATCAATCCTTTCCCTGAAGCCTCTGGCCACTGATGCTGGACACAAGATACTAGATTTGATACACAAGCAGGCAATTCAACTGTGACCATTGCTTTATTCCTCCTTGGAATTTACATATAAATTTAACTTTTTAAAATATAGTTTCATCAATTATGAAAAATGGCCATTTTGGATAATTACATGAAACGTCAAATAGAAATATTCTATAACTGGTATAAACGTTACTGACATCAAATTGGCGTTATTGCAATGTTTCGTGTACCCTCGACAGTTTTTTAAAAGCCCAAAACATTTTATATTAATCAGGAAGAAAACAAGGTATGTCACAGATAAAAATAACGCACATATTTTTGTGCTTATTATTTAAAGAAAGGAGAAACATCTGAAATCTGTTTGCTAACTACAGTATAATACAAATTAGCCTGCAGGCACTGTGTGTGCTGTATTCTGTCTGCTTGCCAGCCCCGCTTAGTCCCAACGTATTAATGAGCAAGTACAAGTATTTGAACAATCAGCATTTCCGCATTTGCATGCAAACTCTCATGCTGTGTAATTACACACAGAGCTGGCACTCAAATTAATTAAAGCTGATTTCTCTGTGACTGCAAACTGGTCATATCCTCAGCTTTGCCTTCTTATGAAGTTATCACTCTACATTCAACATGACACTTCTGTCCCTGGCATTCTCAGTAATGCTAATATTCGACAATTGTGAATCCAGAAATATTTTAGATTGCAGCTGACAATGGCTATGTGTTCTTGTGCTTTTCCTCTCCTCCCTATTTTCCCCTTTCTGGTATAAAGATAAAAAATAGCTTTTGAATGCTTGCTTTGTAATTATCTCAAATAATAATGCAAACAAATTACATATATTGTTTCAGCTTGTTTCCTCCCCTCTTTTATGATTCCACCCACTTGATTAGCACTTACAAACAATTCATCAAGCTTTAAAAAAAACCTGTTTATTTGATACTAGCAAACAATTAGTTTTGATGGTTTTGGTCTTAATTTTGAAAAGGCTTTAACAAATGCTGTTTTATTTTAATAGATAAGGATCTCATAATTCAGGATCAGGGAGATTAGGAGAGAAGGAAGCAGCAATGACTACTAGATTTGATTAAGACTTTTTCAATCCTCATCAAACAGAGACCATTATTTGCCAAAGAGATCCGTAAATGTTAATTTCTAGGGCAGAAGACCTTCCTTAGCTCTTCCACAGTAAAGCCATCTCCTTTTGGTTTCTCAGTTCCTCCGAAGTTACTCTTTCTGTGACAATTTCTTTGAAGAGACATCCTTAGAGCAATTAAGATAACATCACGATTCTGTTTCATAAATTTAAATCTCCTAATACAGGTGGCTACTAAAACCGTCTTCATGTAGGGCCCTGGGAGATGATCTGCTTTGACACATTGTTCTGAAATCACTTCTTACCACTCAACCACAGTTCACCATCACCCCATTTCTCTGTATCCCATTAACCAGAAACAGCACAGACAGCTATTGCAGGGGCTGGATGTCTCTTTTCAGAGCAGGCACCAAACAATTCTATCTCTCAAGTTCAAGATCCTGAAATACACGGCCAAGAAGATTGCCTCAGCAATCTACATTTGAAAGGGAAGACTGAGTAGGGAATCGCCTTATAATCTATCTCTAGTGATCACAAGAGATATAATTGCCCTTACCTTATTGGTAGTACTTCTGGGTCCACATAGAACATCAGTTAGCAAACTCCCTTCAGATTCCAGTTGTCATACAATGAGAAAAGAGTATCTTTCCCGGAGAGGCTCTGGGGAGATCACAGTCACAACACTACTATCCTGATCCGAAGTCTGCCCTTCTGTCTTGTCATGAATTTCCTATGCAGACAGGTGTCATACTGGCATGAATTTTGTTGCCAAGTACACTTTAAGAGTGGGTGTGGCTGTGATCATGTAGCCAGTTCCACCAGTCTCTAAACCCTCATAACCTTCACTGCTTTCAATATTTCACTCAAGTACCCAGTGACTTCATGAGTTACCCACGCACTGGACCCGACTAATAGAGGTGTGGGAACAGTATCAAGTTAAGCAGCACCGTCACTGTAGTACACAATGCTCATTGCTACTGGCGAATACCTGTTTGCTGACTCAGGATCGGACTGCACTGAGCAGAACTAAGCAGTTCTACTGCTTTCTGTTTGTTTCCTTTTTAGAAACTATCCTCTTCTAATTAACCATTTAGCAAAAATACATTCTTTGTGACATTCATTCCTTAAAAATATAGACTTTTTAAGCATAGAGAATTACTATATTTTAACCTTTTTAAAAAACAAGCACTCTCAAAACAAAAGACAAAGAAAATTGGAATTCCCCAAATAATTAAAACGAACATCACTGCATATGTTGTATATTTTGCTCTTAAATTTTCTGATAGCAAATCAAATAGTTATGTTTCTTTTACTTTTTCTTAAAAGAAAAGGATAGTAGGAGAAATGTTCTGTAAACATCTTAGGAAAAGGGAAGTTTTTCCTCTTTACAGAGTAGCAGAATAGCTGGTACTCAATGATTTTTTAATTGATGGTAGTATTAAAAAAAAGTAGATTGGCTACATACTTTCTTATAGGAATATGCGTAAATGAAATTCAGGTATGGAAATAGCAAGACAGGATTTTAGAAACCTGCCAAAATTTTATGTTTTATTAATCATTGTAAGTGTAACATGATCAGAACAAAGTCTAGAAAATATGGGTCTCAATATGTGTAAATGGTATGTCTTTGACTTACAATTTCTACCCACTTTATCAATGTCCTCTGGAAGTGGTAGAATACTAATTTTCTCAGACCCCTTAATTCCTCAATGACATTTAAATCAAGCGAACTGTTTTGCTTTTTTTTTTTTTTTTTTTGGATTGATTTATTCTCAAATATCAAAGTTTGGTCCAAAATCCTACCCAAAGCAGGAATTCCTATATAATACTGTTTTTCTTCAACTTGCCCACCATCTAGCATAAAACTGATGTGTAGTGATATTCAATACATTTTTGCTAAGTAAATGTTTAGCTGTACATTTTAACTGTGATGTGGATATTGTAAATGATATAAATCAACTAACCTGCAAACTCTTGAAGCCTTCCTTTCTGAACAGGGCTTATACAGGTTTGCACATAAATGTGAATGGTAATCATTTGTTAAATAAATTGAAATTAAATAACTTTGAAGAGAATACATTACTAAGTCCAAGACAATCCATTCTCATTTTAAATAGAGATCTTCCTTATATTTGACCAATATCTTCCTGAATTGTCCATTCTTTGGTATAATTTTTTTCTGAAGCTTCATGAAGTTTTGAGGATAAATTTAATCCTTATTCCACATGAAAGTTATTTAACTATTTGAAAAATGACTATCCTTTTTCCCTAAGTCTACTCTTTTTTCAACTTGAACATTCCTTTAATCATTCTAATATGAGATGGCTTTTAAGGCCTCTCCCCATACTGGATAGATTCCAGTTTGTCCACGTCTCTTCTAAATGTGGCATCAGAACTAAATGCATTGCTTGAGATGTGGTCTAATTATGCAAAGTAAATGGGTACGGTTGCCTGCCTTGTTCTGGACTCTATTTCTAACAATTTAGAATTTTCTGAAGGCAGGAAACATACTCTGAGGAGGGGTTAGTATCATTATCATATTTTTAGTTGCTGAACTTTTATGAAACTAAAATGTCAAATCTTTTTCATACCAAATTCTGTCTAATCAAATCTCGTGCAACTTCTTGTTGCAATTGATATTTTGGATTGAAATTATGGACTTCCTATCCATCCATGTTAGAGCTTATCTTTGGTATTGGCCCATTGTTCTAATTATTTGTGGCAGTTTTGAATCTTGATTTTGCTATCCAGTGTCTTGGTTGCTATATTTCATTTTGTGTCATTCTTTAAAAGACGTCTGAGTGGCTACTATGGGTCAGGCACTAAATCAGGCAGTGAGGATACCAAAAGCAAGAAGACATGGTCATTTTCCCAAAGGAGCCCACAGCATAGCAAGGAGACTGCCAAAATAATTATTATTTCTTCAAATCATTGGCAAAAAAAAATAATTGCTAGTGCACCTCTCAGAGATCTCTCTTCAGATTGAAAACCAATCAGCCTTAGCTAGTGAGAATAAAGTACAACACCTATCTTTTTTTTTTTTTTTAAAGATTTTTAATTTTTATTTATTTATTTATGGCTGTGTTGGGTCTTCGTTTCTGTGCGAGGGCTTTCTCTAGTTGTGGCGAGCGGGGGCCACTCTTCATCGCGGTGCGCGGGCCTCTCACTATCGTGGCCTCTCTTGTTGCGGAGCACAGGCTCCAGACGCGCTGGCTCAGTAATTGTGGCTCACGGGCCTAGTTGCTCCGCGGCATGTGGGATCTTCCCAGACCAGGGCTCGAACCCGTGTCGCCTGCATTGGCAGGCAGATTCTCAACCACTGCGCCACCAGGGAAGCCCAACACCTATCATTTTTATTGAGCACTTATTTAAGTATAGGTAAAAAGCACCTCAGGTACATTATGCCATTTGAGAAGCACAATGTCTTTGTGATACAGATAGTTGTAAACCCTTGTTACAGTTGAAGGGATTAAGGTTCAGGAGTTTATGCAAGTTGCACAAATTTACATAGCTGATAAATTGCAGGGCTTCAATCTGAACCACCAAAGCTGTGTGACTCCAAAGTTCATACTTAGATACTCAAAAGAGGTAATTCTGCCATTTTTAAAAACTTCCTAACCATATTATAAACTAGCTCTAACTTATCTACTAAGAATGTATGAGTACTTTGATTGAAAGACTTACCAAATTTAAACTCTCTTTTGAAGAGTAAAAGTAAATTAGTGTACTTGGGGTTGCTGTGTTCTTAGCGAACCCATACTGATTCTTAATAGTCATTGCCATCTTCTCAAAATGCTCACTTTTACTTTAATAATCCTGTCTAAATTTCGCTAGGGACTCAGGTTAAACTCACTCGTTTGCAGTTCACAGAATCTTTCTTTCTTTCCTAATAAAATCAGGTCAGCGTCATCGACTCATCTCCAGTTTGCTTAATTCTGCCCCGTTCTCTGTGATAACTGCAAAAATAATTGGCGTAGGTTCCATGAATACATCTGAAGTTCTTTCTTTCCTGAGGACACTACGGCATATTTATGTAGCTCTCAGCTTCACCTTCTTGGGGTTCGCTTCTTGTAATGGGACTTATTGGAAGTAAAATGAAGATTGAATTGTTCTGCACAAAGTCTAACACTTAAGACACACTTCAAAAGTATTTGCTGAAAAAAAATCTACATAATGGAGAGGGAGAAAAAAGCTCCACAAACCTGTTTTATAAAAAAGAAAAAAGACCACTATTTTTTGCCTTCTCAGGAGGAGCAATTCGTATATCACACACGAATGGTTCTTTTGTTAGGGAAAGCAACTAGGCAAAGCTGGACAAGGCATTCAAGTTGAGAAAGTCAAGTCTTTTTGGGCATAGCCCGTCAGGCATCACTGGATAAAGACACAGCTAAATTTCTCTATAATGAATTATAAACAATTTGTCAGTCTGAGAAACAAGACTTGGCCGTGGGAAGAAGGGAAGAGATAGGGAAAGTGTAGTGGTGTGAGATGTTGCCCAAGAACATGGCAGAAGGCCCAGAGCACAACACGGGACTACGGCCAGGGAGAAATTCTGAAGCTGCTCACACTCAAATCTGAAAACATAGCTGCCCCGGCACTGTGCTAACCCAACAGGTGACACTGGAACGATAATACAGAACAAGGTCCTTTTCTTCAAGATGGAAATACAGTGAACGATCTCAATTTTGTAAAATGAAAAATATCTTTAGAAGAGGAAATAGCTTCTGGGTTTTTTTCTTTTTTTTTTTTGAGCACTTTTATTAATTCAGTTTGAGTGGGTATTAGAAAATACTAAAGCCCTTATCTTATAATTTTCTATTAATATGACTTTTTCCTAAGTGTACTTTTATTATAGTATATTTTTAAGAGCAGTATTAACTCTTTTACAGAATAGTATATATGTTTATTACATAGAAAGGCCTAAGATTATTTCTGGTAGATAAGGGTAGAAGAAAGGAAGGTATGCTATCAAGAGAATGTAGAGTCCCCCAGATGTGAAAGATTTTTGAAAATGTTATTTCATTCTACCTAGAAAAGACTAAAGTATCAGTTTTATATGAATTTCATAGAAATAACCAAAAAATTAGCAGGAAATAAAGACTTTCTGAGAAAATTTTTTTTTTCTGGAAGAACACTGTGATATTATCTCAATATTTCTAAAATATTTTAATAAAATAAATACATCTGTTAATAAAAATAATAAATTCTGATGGATAAAATATAGGTTATATTAAAAGAGATATACATATATGTGTGTGTATGTAACAGAAAATTTAACATTCACAATTTTAGTCACTGTTCGATGGTATAGCTCAGGGAACTCTACTCAGTGCTCTGTGGTGACCTAAATGGGAAGGAAATCCAAAAAAGAGGGGATATATGTATACATATAGCTGATTCACTTTGCTGTACAGTAGAAAGTAACACAACTTTGGAAAGCAACTATACTCCAATAAAAATTAATTTAGAAAAAATCACTGCTCGAAGGTAAAAATTTGTTGCTGAGAATGGTTCTCTTTGGTAATATGCAGTATTGGAAGCATCAGCACAGTAGTATTATGCTAATGCATTACGGCTGGAAGATGAACCTCACTGAAAAATTTAAGAAACTGAATACTGAACAGTTAGTTGCAGAAGGGCAATTACGGGACCGAGTCTGGTTTCATTATCTAAGATGAGTGAGAATAAAATGCAAAACTGAAACATAAATGATACAGGGCATATTAGGTATGAGATTTCTTTTTTGTTTTAATTATCTAACTTTTCATTAATAAGTGTTTTGAAATATATAAACCTAAAAAAAAAAAAAAAAGAAATATATAAACCTTTCTTTGATGCTGGCTATTTCAAAGAAAAATATTATATGGACTTACGTTACATTATATTATAATAATTCTAATAGCTAACTTTCTTATTACCATGTGCCAGGTATTGTGCTAAACATTTTACATAGATTTTCTCATTTATTACTACCACAACTCTTTGAAGTAGATGATATTATCATCTCCCTTTAACAGAGGAGAAAACTGAGGCACAGAGAACTTAAGCAACTTGTCCAAGGACACACTGTTAAGCAAATAATTGAGCTAGGATTGAAACTCAGGTAGAATCTGCAGACTCTATGCTACCTCTATTAACTTATTTTGCATCTAATGTGTGCTTTCTTTATGCGCCCACTATGTTCTTAAGTGTTTTTCATATGATCTATACTCTCATGAAGGAGAAATTCAGCTTCCTAGTTTATTTTGTCATGCTAAATAGTCTTTAATATCCTATTCAAATTGAGTATAAAATATACTTGTGTCCATTAGGACTCAGCTCAAGGGCCAACTTATTTATGGAACTTTTGTTGATTTCTTTGGGCAGAGCTGACCACTGACTTCTTTGTACACCCCGTACTCTGCACAGATGCCTATATATGCCCATAATATCCACTGCACCTCTTTAGTTGCATATCTACTTATCTCCAGGGCCTAGCTTGGTGTTGGAACACAGTAGGTGTTAAAGAACATTTGTGGAACAAATCAATAACTGGGGCTACTCCTTATCTTTTCTTCATTATTTTTCAACATGTAATTTTCCCTGCCAGGCACCAATTTGTCCCCTGCTGGGGGAAAGCAGAGTACTGCCTCCTCTAGACTTTGAATTAGTGTTTTCCCTGCTTACTAAACTAAAGTGCTAAAGAAACATGAGTTTCTCTGCTCAAGCAAGGAGCGTTTTTGATAAATAAATAAGTTAAAAATACCAAATCAACAAGCTTCTTGTTGGATTACCTCAAAGAGAAGTTGCCCAAAGCTTGCCCACATTAACCTCTGATAGATGTGGCTCAGTGCCATTCTCCTCAAAATCTTAATTATTAAGTGATCTGACCTATAGTTTAAACAGAGAAGGAAGCTGTAATGTTTTTTACCCTAGCATAGACCTGGGGAGAAGAGTAAGTCAAGTGCAGACTCATGTGTCAGCATACTACTACTCTTTCCTCTCTTCAATTCATTCATCTGACATTTATTAAATTAATGACAGACTAACTAAATGATGGCACGGGGAGGGGTGGGAAGCTGCAGGTGGGCTCTGAGACGGCTGCAGAGAGCAGGGGACCTTGGAGTGGAGCACTAGGATTAAGGTTTAGTCAAGAAAAGGGAGAGTAGCAAGTGGACAGTATGAATAGTACCAGGAACAGCACCAATCACATGGGGACACATGCCCTCTTGGGCAACTGTGAGAAGTACATTGGAGCAAAAGGTTCTTGGCGGGGAGAAGAGATGGACATGTAGCCACACATTCTGGTGTGAACATTTTATGATAAAAGAATGTAGCAGAACTGCACTTTAGGCCTACCTCTGTCATGACCTCAAGGCATGGCCTTATGAAAGTTCTTTTACACCAGAAGTGCAGAAATCAAATGCCTAAAAAGGCCAAGCAAGTAAAGATTAATAAGTGAGGAGACTGGGGATAAGGCAATAGGAGGTAGTAGTAGTATGCTGCTATGCGGGATAAGGGCCCAGTGTTATCCAGTGGTACCAGAACTTTCAACTTTTCTATATAAGTCAGATATCTAGTTTTTTTTTTTTTTTAATGTGAAATCTCCAATTTTTAAAGTATTGACAACTAATCTAATGTTTTATTAAATATTATACTGGGAAAAAACAAATAACCATGTTACCATTCTACAACCCCTTATTTTAACTTTCTAGTCTATAAAATAACACTTGCTCTATCTTCCTCAGAAAGATTATTAGAAAGATCAAATCATCTTGCAGATAAATATGTAGAGAATTAGTGTGCTATAGCAATTAAAATATCATTTGTATTATTATTAATGTCACCAATTCTTATTTTTTCAACAAGCTGATTTGTGTCTCACTTACTCTTCCCCATCTTTGTTTTTATCTAACACTAATCCAAAAAGAGCATGGCGTACCATAACCTGACATCAAAGGAATCAGTCCAACATTGTTTATTACTAGGTGAAGGTTAGTTGGTACCTTTGTTATTCCACCTGACTCAAGTTATTTGAGCATTGGCTCTTCCTTTGGCAGTAGAATAGGTATAAACACTTTTAAAATACTTTATCTAATTTGATTATGTATATATATTAAATACATATATATGCCATTTTGCCTTGGCCTATATAACTTTGGATAATCAAAAGTCTAAAAAAGAAAACTAAGAGTAGACATTACCCAAACATACTGGTATGAGCTATCAAAATACTCTCTATTTTTAAATTATTATTTCTTTTCTACAAAGTAGAGATTCTCTTATACTTACACAGTTTTTGGCCAAAGTTTTGTTTCTCCTTACCCAATTTGTAGGCTAAACAAAACAAGCAGAGTTGATACCAACAAATACTAAAGACGGATCCTAGAACTAAAAATAATTAGATGTTGGCAGGGCTCCCCAACTGAACTTGCAGAATCTCTTTAACTTTTAACTCATTAAACAGGATTTATTTCATTTGTCTGAAATGATTTTAGTGTGGTCCTGACACACAGTGACCTCTCAGATTTTCTGTGCATGTTCCTGTGCTGTGAGAGGTCTGTACAATTTTCATAGAATATATTCAGATTCTCTGTGGCATGTGTGCTCTTTTAAGAAACCAAAAATCTCATAAGCCTCCCATAAATTTTACCCTGCTGCTGATTGGAACTTCTTCAGAAGTAGCACCAGAATAACCAGGTCTTCTTTAAGTGCTTCTGTAAAGAGTTTATTTCAGGAGCTGTGGTTGGGGCTTTCACTGCAGGCAGCCCAATAAGGTTTAGATTAAAAATGGGAAAAAAAAACCCCAAACCCTCTTGAAGTAGAATTCTGAACGTACCTACCAGCAAGAGTGAAATGAATCACATGTTTCCTGTAGGTGACATTTTACTCTATGTCTTAAGGTATCTCAGCAGGAAAAGTGTAGGTTTGCCTAGAGAGAAGTGTAGGAAAAATTTACAAAGAAATGAAAAACCTAGAGATGAAGAGGGCAGGTTGCCAATTCTGTGATTTTTAATTAGGAATATTCAAAAACTGAGCCCTTTGTATAGATAGCCAAAACCACCTTTTATACTTCCTGGAAATAGGGCGGCAACTCCATTTCATCCTCTCCAAGACAGTCCTGGATTTCATGATGAATAGAAGTGGGGCACTGAATTTTACATTCTGAATGAGGCTAAAAGCAAACTGAATATTGGGAAGATCAAATCTATGGCATCTGCTGTTGGTAGTCTGGGTCACAGTGAGAGAGAATTGGAAGTACTACTCCATTTGCTCAGTATCAACTTATTTCCCTTTTTCTTTGTCCTCTTATTTTTGTGAATAAGTGGGAATCAAAGAAAAATTTGGGACAGAATTAGAAGAGCCTCAGATGTTGGGGGATGGAAGAAACAGTAACAGAGTCTGAGTTTCAGGTATCTACAAGAGATAGATCTCATCCAAAGATTGGATCTTATTGGGAAAACAAAAGGGCATTGTGTTTGTGAAAACTCCAGTAGGACTACCCTCAAGAGAGTTGCAAAACCACAGTCTGATGGAGCTTTAGGAAATCTGTAAGATCAAATCAATCAAAAATACTTAACCTAAGCTTCAGACAAACTTTTTCTTTCTTGGCTTTTGATGACCTTTCCTCCCATTCCACTCCTGGGAGTCATTTCTGAAGTTTCAACCCTTTATTCTGTCACCTACGAGGCCCCTTCTCCAGCCACATGTGGGGTGGGTGGAATGGAATGGCAAAACAACAGGTTTGGGTGTGGTATGGTTCTTAGATTCTCCAAGGGTCTCGGTCATTAACTTTTGCATTTACTTCGCAAAATGAGGATGTGCAATATGTTTTGCAAATCTGAGGCCTCACATAACATCTTCCCCTTCTACAAACAGATCAACTGATTGAGTCTCTTTTCCTAGTTGACTGTCTCTGCCACAGGTCTGGGAACTTCTTAAAGTAAGAGACTGTGTTGTATATTTCGGAAATCCAGAAGTACCTTTAGTATAATAGTCACTTCATAAATCTATGGTGAGTAAAGAAACAAATCTTAAAAATGTAATATCCTCGGGCTTCCCTGGTGGCGCAGTGGTTGAGAATCTGCCTGCCGATGCAGGGGGCACGGGTTCGAGCCCTGGTTTGGGAAGATGCCACATGCCGCGGAGCAACTGGGCCCGTGAGCCACAACTACTGAGCCTGCGTGTCTGGAGCCTGTGCTCTGCAACAAGAGAGGCCACGACAGTGAGAGGCCCGCGCACCGCGATGAAGAGTGGCCCCCGCTCGCCGCAACTAGAGAAAGCTCTCGCACAGAAACGAAGACCCAACACAGCCAAAAAAATAAATAAATAAATAAATAATAATTAAAAAATGAATATCTGCTAAAAAAAAAAATGTAATATCCTCTTAGATGCTCATTTAGCATAGTTACAGGTTAGAGATAAGGCAAGAAGTATTATATCTCAGGAAAAGTAAGGAGGCACACTTATAATGTAAACTTAGTCCTAAGTCAGACTAAGATTCACTATATGAGGAAGGCTGACAAATCCTATATTTTAGTTATAATCATTAGCCAAAGTAAACTACTGTATTTCCTTTTCATTAAAGAAAGTATTTGAAAACATTTTGTATAAGGCAATAATTCTTACGATTTGGGGGGGTTATAAATCCTTTTGGGAACTCAAGGAAAGCTATGGACTCATGAGAAAGGAGTGCACATTCACATCAAGTAACAAACAAACAAACAAAACAAGAAAGTTTGTTCATGAACACCCTGAAGCATTTTCATGGACAAACCTGTGTCCCACGTTAGGAACTTTCATAGAGGGAGAGCCGTTGAGTGGTGACCTTCAAGGTCCAGAAGAGGGCTTTCAGGAAAAGGTTTAGAACAATAGACTTGTATACAGCGTAATCACAAATGCCATCCATTCCGAGAGACTGATCTGAAAGGAACAAATATGCACAGGGAGCTGCCCCCTCTCTGTGGAGGTGATGGACTTTTCATGCACACCCCCCAGGGTAGAAGCATTCAAAGACGCTTGTTTAAGCCAGATGACACGCAGAAGTATTATGGCCACATCACACTGTCCTCGCATCCGAAGAGACACACACAGTAGGCTCACTGTGCTGAAACACATTAAACATACCCCAGGTATAGGGTTTGTGTCCTGGAAGCTTAACGAAAAGCTTAAGATATTTCCTAAACAAATTAAATGAGAAATTACTGTCATTAATCACCTTCTGATTCTTTAAAATGTTTTTTCTTGTACCTAAAATTTAAGCTTATTACCAGTCATTCCCAGAGATTCAAAGGCGAGGGAAGGATTTGCAAGAGAAAACAATTCGCATCTCAGTTGTCCTTTCTGACCCCTGCACTCTCCTCTTCCCAGCAACGGCTTCCTTCCCCTAATAGTTTCCTCCTTGCGATGGCAGAAAAAAAATAGTGAACTTTCTAACGGAGCCAATTTCAAATTGCCAAACTAGAATCTGGAAGGTTGCTGTTTAAAATGCTTTTGTAGCCAAACAGATGTATTTCTAAATTTTACTTCACTTCATTCACTGGCTTCTCCTCCGCTATATTTAGGATTCTTTGCTCATTTTCTTATCATTTTCCATTTCGTTGCTTTTGTTTCATATTTGAGTAACTGTAGGTCAAATGTACTCCAGACTATTCTGTTAAAGACATGTGAAAATCAAATAGAAACTGCATGATTAACGATATGAATCATCTGTTTTTTTAAAACAGGAAAGTAAACAAGTGCTTAGCAAAGCCCCACCTGCTTTGCTGCTGTTGTGGTGCTGTGCATATCATGAGGAAAACAATTCCCCCTTCTCAAGGCTGAACTAAAATTAGGCTCCACCTGCAAGATGTTAATGAAAACTTAAACAGCTGCATTCCAGAAACAAGTTACCCAGATTGCTTTTGGAAAGCTCTGTGTAAAAGCAAACTTGTTAGTTTGCCTAATTCCCAAAATGTACTATTAATTTTAATGGCAATTATTAGCACAATAACCAACTGATAAGTAATCTCAAAATAGATCCAGTATTATCAAATAGGAAATATACTGTAATTTTAACCACACATCCTGCTGGGTTTAACCCCTTACTCACAAATGCACACTTCCCGTCTCTTTTTCGGCACTTGCATTCAAACAGAAGACATGAGAACAAACGAAGTCGCTGGAATGGGCTGCAAACAGTTCCAGTTTGTAGGGGGCTCCCCTTATCCACATGCTGCTTAATGGGAAAAAGGATGGGAAGCACATGCTTCCTTTGCCCTTGATTCCTTTTGCAGATTCTCAAGCTTTCTTTGGAAAGAAGCCTCAAATCAAAACCAAATCGCATGAGACTCACATCCACCCTTTTCTTGCAGATTTAAGACACAGTGGCAGCCTGTGCATGCTCATCAGAAGAGGTGATCTTCCCCAGTCCATTTCCAGGTCAAGCCTTCACAGCTTTGTCTACAGGCCAAATGGCTCAATTTTAATCCCCATTAACTTTTCCAGATCACACTTATAGTGCTTACCCTTGGACAGAAAGATGTGTTACAGTTTAATTATTTACTAAATTATGTGTGTCAAAAATTAAAGCTGCCATTTGGAGATGGAGAATCTCTGCTTTTCAAAAGTCCCAGCCTTGAAAAAAAAAATCCCTCTTCATCATTTCCTTTGCTTGCAATTCAGTCCTATCAAAGGAGCAGGAAATGCTGACAGTTGTTCTGATTTGATCTATGTTCCCAGTGTATCATGTGCTGTATAGCTTCTTAATATTTTCACAATTACACCTTCTTAAAGGCTCTTCAGAACAATTAAAAAAATGTTTCAAAGTCAAATAGGCTCAATTAGATCTGGAGCAGCAAATTCAGTTTCTGTTAGAGATTAAATAATGAAGAAAATAACAATGCTAACAAGTAGGAAGCTGCCTTTCATTAGCCTATCTGATTTCATTAGCCTAATTCACACTATTAATTATTGGTCTGATGAGATCATCAATGTAAGTATGCCAGCCACATGATGGTTGCATTTGGGGAATATTGTCTTTTTCAAGACTTCTACATGGCCCTCAGATGATGTCCCATTTCATTTCCATTTCAGGCTGCTGCCCTACTCAGTAGATGTATCTGAACCTCCCATGAAAGCAACATTGCCAGAATAAACATTTTGTTTATTTACACAGTCCTGCTTGCAACTGTCAACAAAGAAATATAAAAGGAGATTTAAGTTTTTATTCCTAGATAGTAAACTCCTGTGTGTTTCTACAATGCAGGTCATTACAGACGCGGCTGCCCCCTGAGATGGTAACAAAGGGCTGAGGATCTGGCAGTGAGGTAGTGGGCTGGGCCACTTAGATAAGTTTCATTCACTGCAGGAGCCCAAGGGAACAGTGCATCAAGGCAGCTGCACTGCCTCGGTTCATGGTGTAACGTTACACTATTTTCCCTTTAAGTTGCTACTAATCCTTTGGGTTTACATGTTTTTTGGGGGCTGCATCAGAGAAAAGCAGTGTGAAATTGCCTGAAAGCCTCCTTATAAATAAGACTTACAATATAGACCAGGTTTGTTGATGAAAAGACTGAGAGAAATGCCCTTGAGGGCCCCAAGAACCATTTTACAAGGCTCCCACTGTGATTTTTTTGGTCTCTATCTAATGACTGCTAAAAAAAAAAATTACTAACTAGGTTAAAAATCTTCCTGGCCCCAAATTCAGTTGGAAACAGAGCCTTAGCATTAACATAAATCCTGTCTACATATTTACTAACCAATATTGCTTGTTTAAACTTCATCTTCTCTTTCTAGAAAATATCTGACTCCTTTGACAAAAAGAAGAAGGAGAAAGCAAAAAAGCAGGAAACCTGGGACATCAGAGATTGGAAGAGCAGACTAAGATTCCAGGGACTCTGGATTAGCTTCCTAAACTATGTACAAGGTACCAGTGTGGGCCATTCACATGCTTCATCTTCTTAGGTCAATTCTTTGAAGTGCTGTTGTTCCATTTTAAAGATGAGGAAACTGAGGCTAGTAAATGGCTAAACCATTCATTTAGCTTGGGAGTATCTTACTTTAGAAGAATCATGATTTTTCACTTATTGCCAATCAGAGAAGCTAAAAGAACTGCCCCTAATAGCAAGGAGGCCACAGAAAAACACTATTCCCTCTTTATTCCCCTGGATTCTTCATTATCACCAGTGGATCTCTCATGTTCACTCCTAAGCTTCTGGAAGCTGGCCTGACCACCAACCCTATTCCTTTTATGAAAACACCAACTCCTTACACCTCCCATTTCCTAACACTCCTGTTCACCCCATCCTGTCTCCCTTCGGTTTTCCTAGTCTCTAAATCCTCCTACAAACAGCCATTTGGAAACAATTTCGAGGTCCACCTACTTTCCTGTGCATCTGTCTTTTGTAATTTAGAGGTTAGGGACTGTGTGTTTTCTACTTGTCATGTTTATGCCTCGTGGGTACCTCATAAATGCCGAATAATAGCAGGTTTATGACAGTGCAGAACCAGAAACACAGGTTCTTATATTTAGTATTTCATCACCAGCAAGGAACATGTATTCACTGTCAGCAGCACTATACTAGGCGCTAACTGAAGTTAATTACTGAGGCCGGACCCCTACATTATACACCAAGAAGTTTTATGTTTCTCTCTTATTTTTTTTGACAAAAAAAAAAAAAAAAAATGGGATCACCACTGAATCGTCTCATTAAATCCAAAGCATCCTGAAGATAGAAGCCAGTACATTTTTGTAGAAGGGGGAACCAAGGTACAGAGTGTGCTAAACGAGAACTCTCTGAGAGTCAGTGATGAGGCCCTTTACAAAAGTCAGTTTGCTGCTGCATGCATCTTCTGCTTTCCTTTGTGCTTGCATGCCAAGGGAAAGAATAGATTATCTAAAATTTGTACTTTCTGAGAATAACAAAAATACCTCAGTGTTTATGCTGTCTAAACAAGCAGAGTAAATTGAGACATTTAAACTTGGTAATTTAGGCCAAAAAGATACATTTGCCTGTAGTATCAATATAATTGACTCAAAGGGGTTATTGTTATCGGTTTTTTGTTTTTTTGGTTTTTTTGTAGACTTCCCTAAATAATGATCTCAATTTCATTTCTTTTCTTTCCCTGTGTGGACAGAGGCTCCAAATATTCAGTAAAAATAAAAGGCTAGTTGCAAATTTGGGACACATTAATTCATGAGCAGACTCACTGTAACATCACTGATTTATTGTTGTTGTTCTCAATCATTAATTCAGTAAATATTTATCAAATACTACCTCCCATATTCTTGGCTCTATGCTATACAGAGGAGCTCATAGTCCTGTGTAGAGACAGACGTGTCAACAAGTGATTAATAAAATATGGTGTGGTATAATGGAAATAAGTCCTACAGGAATGATATAAGTCCTAGAGGAATGATAAATTCTTCCTGTGTGCTCGGAGAAGGCGACATGTGGGAGGTGACATTTCAGCTGTGTCTTAAAGATGAATAGCTGTTCACTGTCAGAGTGTGGGAAATAGATCATAGGCAAAGGGAACAGCAAGTGCAAAGATAGAAGTACTGGGAAAAGGATGGTATAGTGTGTCTATTACATAGGGTATGTGATAAAGATAGAAAACGATGTTGAACTACTAATGATGAAGGCTCTTCTGTATCACTCTAGGGGGATTAAATTTCATTTTATGGGCATCAGGAAGTCATGAAGAGTTTTAAGGAGAAGGATAATATGATTATGTTTATTCTCTAGAAAGAAAATTCAGCATAAAGAATGGGTTGACAGTAGTTGATTCTGTAAGTAAGGATGAATTACATGGCCGTTATTTTACTTAAGGCATAAGGAAATGAGGGCCTTTATTTGGGAAGTGCAAGAGAAGATAAAGAAGTAATTGAGAGATGTTTATGAGGTAGAAATGACAGGACTTGAAAACGAATACAGCATGTGGGAGAGACAACATGAACATTTGTCTAGATGGTGATGCTCTTACTGGGAAATGATACTAACATTTTCTTGCACTCCAAATTTTTCAGGAACCGTACTGAGTTATTTTTACATGTTAATTTATTCAAATCACAATAACAATGTGACACAGACAATAGGTAGTTTTATTCTAATTTTATATACAGCTCAGGAACGGGGAGACAGTTGTCCATCGTCACAACCAGAATATAATTGAGTCAGGATTGGAAACTAAGTCTTCTAAATAGTCATTGTGTTCTCCACAAATTGCCATAATCCTCAGGTAGCATTAATGAATTCCTTCTGTTAAAGCCCTAATATAGATTTTTGAATCAAAGTAAATCATAAATTTGATTAAGTGTTATGACAAATGTAAAACCTTCATTTTGAATGAAATCTTTTTTTCCCTTAAACTGTTTATTGGTTCTCGTTAAATGCCTGGACAATTTTTTTTTTTTTTTCTTTCTGCTAAACAGCAACCACAAAAACAGAAAACTTCTATTAACTGTTAACAGTTTGTGATAAAAAAAAGATTGACATCTCTTTGCTAAGGAATAATTTTTGCCATGAAGGAGTCTGCTAGAGATGAGGCCTAATACGTGGATAGAGCAATACAGGTTTTCAAACAGCTAATCACTTGACTTCCATTTACTGGAGATTTGACTTTCAATTTTTCAATATTACTGATTCAAAATATTTTGGGAACTATATTATCAAATAAAAATATTTCTGAAGTTAGCTGAGCTAAGGTTTCTTTTTTCCTAGCAATCACAGTGGACTTTTATTACATAACAGGTTTAGATGGGAAAAAAAAGTTGTGCTCTTTTTAGGTTGAGTTATTAAGTGCTGAGGGCACTTAATTTTCCTCAGACATTTCTGCTTCTCTGTTAGATTATCTCATTTTAGTATGGTGGATTGTTCTATTTCCCAGTATCTTCTGTTGCTTTTGTGGTGATTTGGGAAGGTATTCATTTGCAGGAGCTACTCACACCTGGCCTGAAATCTGTGAAAAAAATAGGATGAAAAAAAATGACGTGGCCTCCAGCACTTTCTTCTTTCTTTCTTTTTTATTTTATTTTATCTTTTTACTTTTCATATGAAACATTTTCCTGTTGGACCTCCTATATACAGTTGGAGGATGCTTTTGATATGTAGATCAAGCAAAATGGTAAATACACAGCCCTCTCTTTTCAAACATTCCCTTACTCTACAATGTGCCGGTAGTGTCACTTTCTTTGATTTCCATGAGGCCTGCCCTTGGGTTTGTATTAGAACTTGGTATCTTTCCATTGTCCCTTACCGCAAAAATTCCTTTTAAGAAAGTACATTCAAATTTCAGTCCATCAAGCTTTAACTCCTCTTTCTCCTCCTTCCTTCTAGAAGATTTAGTGACTAAGTCTTTCTTTGATTTTTTTTTTCCCTGAATTTAAGGGTTCTCCACTTTCACTCCTAATTGCTACAATGTGGTGTCCCCTTTTGCCCGAGAGTAAACAAAAACAGAAACGATCGTTGAAGAGACACACAGGCTCCCGAGCTCACGTGCCTGACTAGCTGATGGATGGTAGGGTCTGGCTCTCAGGAATGGGAACCACCACACCATGCAAGCTCAGTTGCAGGTTGGGCTCTATGCCAGGCACAGTGGTGAGGGCTTTCCATGCACTAGAGTCCTTCAGCCACCCAGAAGGTAGACCTTATTATCATTTCCATTGTTTCAGATTAGGGAATCTAAAATCTAAAAAATCTAAAAGAATGAGGTAACTTTCTCAAGGTCATTCAACTAGTAAGTGATAGAACCTGTCAGTAAACCCAAGTTTTGCTGAATTCAGTGCCTAAATTTAAATGACTAATTGATATTTTTCCATCTGAAAGTCTCTCAATGCCACTGTAAAATGGTTCCCTGGATTGGAGGGGTAGATTATAATTATACCATTTCTTGAGTTCTAATTCTCCAGGGAGTATATTTCCTCTGATGCCTATGGACTTCCTAACAGTCTTAAAAACAGGGAAATTGGAAAAGTTGCCCATGTTACCCATTAAGAGAAAAAGGAAAGCAGAAAAGAAAAAACCTATATATTTTACTGCAAAAATTAAAAATGGAAACTGGAGCCAGAGGATAAGCATTGTTTAATGTTGGCTCTGATTTTCTATTGGCCTGTCTTATTTAGTTTCCTATAATAGCAAACAGGATAGAGAAATGATAATTAAGTGTATTCTTTATTATGTGTTAGATTGGCTAATACAGTATAGCACAAATATATCTTGACATACCAGCAATACAAATTCCGTGACCTATCTATTAAGTATACATAATTTTATTTATTTTCAAGGCAAGAGAGGTAAATGCGTGAAATTTAAAAATAAGAAAAGCACCATTAAAATTTTTAAAGTTTCTGTATTTTAAAAATACAGAAATAAAGTTCCATTAGATATAAAATTTATTGTAAAATGTGATTTTATTTTATCTAAATTGTATTCAAATGTTAAATTTTGAAATGTTTCCAGGGCCTTAATAATTTATAAAATCATTTACCATGGGTCATCTCTTAAAAGGTCAATATGATGATTTGGTGATCTTAATGAATAAAGTGGATCACCCCACAGTGCATTCATCCATGGTCTTTTTTTTTTTTTTTTTTTTAATAGTGAAGATCTTTTTTTTTTTTTTTTTTTAATAGCTACTTTATTTATTTATTTATTTATTTTTCACTGTGTTGGGTCTTCGGTTCGTGCGAGGGCTTTCTCTAGTTACGGCAAGTGGGGGCCACTCTTCATCGCGGTGCGGGGACCGCTCCTCATCGCGGTGCGCGGGCCTTTCACTATCGCGGCCCCTCCCGTTGAGGGGCACAGGCTCCAGACGCGCAGGCTCAGTAGTTGTGGCTCACGGGCCCAGCTGCTCCGTGCCATGTGGGATCTTCCCAGACCAGGGCTCGAACCCGTGTCCCCTGCATTAGCAGGCAGATTCTCAACCACTGCGCCACCAGGGAAGCCCCATCCATGGTCTTTGACAATTACAAAGGTTCAATTCAAACATTATATACTACACCACTATTATTAGAAAGCACTGGGTTAGGCTCTTAAAAAAATAACAATAGAAAATAAATTTAAATAAATTTTTAAATTTAAAGTTAAATAAATGAATAATCAATAATGATTTTTGTTCCTTCTAGAAGCACACATATCTAGTTGCACTTTACAAAGATTATATATAAGACATATTGTTAGATGTGCATAAATTCTATTGTACAGAAGAATGAGAGAATAATTCTGACTAGTGAAATAGAGGCTTCCTGGAAGAGAAGGGATTTTTCTGGGTCATGAAAAATGAATAGGATTTTGAGAGGTAGGTATGACTTGACAAATATTGTTACTTAAGATCAGTTAGAATTCTTCTGTTTAAGTATGTCTTCTGTCTCATTGAAAAATAAAACAGATACATTTCTTGAAAAAGGTAGAGATGTGTATCTTGAAATGAAATTTTAAACGGTGGATATTCTATGTTTGAAAGCCAGAAGTAAGATACATTTCTTTCTCATTATGTGAAACAAATAAGGCTAAAAGCTGGAAAATTATAAAAGTCACTTGACTAAATGGGGCAAGCAAATAAATGCTTTCTAAAGGTCTCAACTCAGTGTGCTCTTTCCCTGAGGCTAGTTGGAACTAGTCCATAGTTAGAATTGCTCATCATATGGGTGGCCAGTCAATGTGGTGCCAGCAATAAAATGTGTAATCAACTTTCACATGTTTTTAGACATTCTCAAATCACTTTGATCATGACTAACAAGAAAACTGCCATTTCAGTTAATAATCTATAAATTCTCAGGGGGAGGTTTAGTCCAATACTCAGTAGAATATTTCACATTTTATTTTAAAAAATGTAGAATAACACAATCTAGAAATATATTTATCCTAAAAACACCAGTTTTTAGGATAAATACTGATGTTTATCCTAAAAACCAGTCAATTTTCCATTATGTAATCTTGCTTTAATGCTAACATTTTAAATTGTCATTTTTAACATGTCCAGGGACCTCGGTAATTGAGATTAAGTTGCTTCTGAAAACACATACACTTTGGATTGCATTTCATCTAGGTAAAATGACAAGTGATAACTTTTATGACAGCTTTCAAAGCTGCTTTTAGCAGTGCAGCCTGCATCATCATTGTCCTTCATGCAGTTGAATTTTGCTCAATACAAGGAAAAATAGTTATTATGGCAGAGAAGATGCCAGAGTAAAATTTCTCTAAGCCAAGTGGTTTTTTAGCTAGTGAAGATATTCTTAAACATGTATTAGTTCCATACCACAGGACACAATTAACATGAGTAGTTAGAAGGGTACCAAGGGCAGCATCCATCCAAGAAAGCAACATATAAAAGCTTGCTGAAAGCCGAAGATGATTTAGAGAGAAAAATTTCAGAGATGACAGCTGTTTAAAACTAATCAAAATCTCTTTTCTATACCAGGAGACATTTAGTCTTCCCTTGGCTCTAATATGTATCTTAGAAATCTGTAGGGTTTTAGAAGACTGCTAAAGCAACACTTGAGAGCCCGGTTAAAGATAAGACATGGTGACATCACTGATAAATTAATATGGAGGAGGAATAGGTGTGAAAGGCTGTTATCTGGGACATCATCTGAGAGAAGAATCTTAAATAATGATAAATCTAAAAGCTATGTCTTTTTAACTTACATTACCATGTGGTTTTTCTTTTTACACACACTATTTCCCACCCCAAAGTAACAGCATGGACACACACAAACACTCCCATACACAACTGAAACCAGTGATATTCACATTGACCTTGCTACTCAAAGTGTAGTCTACAGACAAGCATCACCTGGGAACTTGTTAGAAATGCAGAATATGGAGCCCCACCCCAGACTTACTGACTCAGAATCTGCATTCTAACAAGATCCTCGATGATTCTCATGCACATTGTTTGAGAAGCGCTGATTTTAAAACAAGCTTTAAAACATGCATGGCCCTCTCATCCTTAAAACATATGCATCTTCTTTTTCAAACCATTATGAATTTGCCCATTATCTAAGGCAGTACAGTTTAGTGGGTGGTTAAGAGCAAATGTTTCTAGAAATTTGCTGTCCAGATGGCCTGAAGCCCACTTCCAAGGCCAACTTGGGCCTTGGGTCAGTACTCCTAACGGTATGGCTGTCTCGGGGCGGGGGGAGCAGTGGGAGATGGAGGCTAGACAAATGGTTGGTAGTCCCTTGCCATGCAGAATGGAGTAGCAGGTGGGAGGGGATAGAGCTCTCCTCAAGTTTAGGTTTCCATGTGTACTCATGCCCAGGCCTTGTATATGTTAGGAGTTATAGTAATTATTAAAAATCAATCTGTGACTATAAAGTTGATGCTGTTATGAAATAGGAAAAGAAAAAATGGTTGCAATTCCTCCCACCTCTCCTACTGCGGGATTGGCAGGATAAAGGGTTCTAGTCCAGAGGCCGTGCTCTTCCTTTTCATCTATTTTCTCCGCTTCCATTCACACTATTGCTAGTGAGGCTCCACTGAGAGCTTCGTTTCCTTAGAGACTCACATCTACACTCAGGCTTCCAGGCTCTGTGCCAAAGAAGTCTGACAGTGACACAGAGGGCAGTGTACTTTCCTAGATATACAAGCACAGCTCCGACTGCCATCAGTGGGAGTTCTACAATCAGCATGAGAGCAGAGCATAGTCTAGAATTGGAAATTCGTCCTCAAGGCAAGGCAGCGTAAGCGGCCTGGTTACAGAAGAGTCACACTATACAATTAGATAGCAACTGCAAGAGAATTTAGAGACGAGTTCTCCCAAGTTCTAGAAGGAGAAGTAGGTGAAAATAGGTTGAACTACAGGATTTTTTTATTTTTCTAAATTTTATTAATAGAAGTATAGTTGATTTAAAATATTGTGTTAATTTCTGCTGTACAGCAAAGTGACTCAGTTACACACATATATACATTCTTTTTTATATTCTTTTCCATTATGGCTTATCCCAGGATACTGAATATAGTTCCCTGTGCTATACAGTAGGACCTTGTTGTTTATCCATTCTATATGTAATAGTTCGCATCTACTACTAACCCCAAACTCTCAGTCCATCCCTCCCCCACCCGTCCTCCCCCTTGGCAACCACAAGTCTTGAACTACAGGATTTTTAAATTTTTTAAATTCTTTAAAAGAGGTTATGTAGTAAACTACCCTTTTATTAAGAGGACTTCTAAATTAGTCATCTCACCAAATTAGAAGATTCTAGAAATACAGAAAAATTCTCTGAACCACACACTTTCTATGCTATTTTCTTTATCTGGTGCCCTTAATTCTACCCCTCTACCATTCTTCAGTGTAAATGGGAAGCCTCCCAGATTAGCTTAGGTGCCCTCTTTTAAATGAACTTAGAGCACCCTGCATATCTTCTTCACAGCACCTATCCAATCTAATTAAATATTTGGGTAATCTTTTGTTTTATGTTTGTCTCTCTAGGTAGACAGTAAGCATCATGAAGGCAAGGGCCATGTCTGTCTAGTTATGTGCCTGAAGCACACTGATCACTCAATAAATACTTATTCAGTGAGTTTACATTTAGAAGCCTAATTTACAAGAACTTATCATCGGATCCTCACCCAGACCTATTTACTGTTTAGGTACAATTCAAGTGGATTTGTTTATCTCTTTTCCCAAACCACAACAGACTCAAGTAGTAAACTAGAAAGAAAAAGAAGGGAGGAGTATAAAGAAGGGATGAAAAAAGCCAATGGACAGCTCCATAGAGTGAGACGACAGAGCACCACAGATAAAAGAACTAAAAGAACCTAACAATGGGGGACTTCCCTGGTGGTCCAGTGGTTGAGACTCCTAACTCCTAATGCAGGGGGCCTGGGTTTGATCCCTGGGTGGGGAACTAGGATCCCACATGCCACAAGGCACAGCCAAATGAATGAATGAATGAATGAATGAGTGAATAAATAAATAAATAAAACAGTGGCTATGTACATCAACCATACTTCAAAAATAAATAAATTTTTTAAAAAAAGAACCTAACAATGGGGAGCTATTATCAGGGGCAAGATATTGCAGACGGTACTTTTGTAAAACTCCGGAATCCCATAGTTAATGTTGATAATCATAAATCTCAGTTTAAAAAATACAAGTAAAACTATATTCCAGGGCTTCCCTGGTGGCGCAATGAATGGTTAAGAATCCGCCTGCCAATGCAGGGGACACGGGTTCGAGCCCTGGTCTGGGAAGATCCCACATGCCGCGGAGCAACAAAGCCCGTGTGGCACAACTACTGAGCCTGCGCTCTAGAGCCCGCGTGCTTAGAGCCCGTGCTCCACAACAAGAGAAGTCACTGCAATGAGAAGCCCGCGCACGGCAACGAAGAGTAGCCCCCGCTCTCCACAACTAGAGAAAACCCGCGTGCATCAACAAAGACCCAATGCAGCCAAAAATAAAAATAAATAAATACAATAAATAAATTTATAAAAATAAAAAAAAACTATATTCCAGACATGCTGCTTAAGGAGGCGAGAGAGTATACATTTTGGAAAGATTTTTAGGAATAAATTATCTAAAAGAGATAAGAGTTGATAGTATAATAAAAATAATAGCATCTATTATAATGTGTTTTTAAGTTTATAAATTACTTTTCTATACTTTATCTCATTTGATTTTCATAAAATACAGGAGGGGGCAAGCCACAATTGTCAGGAAAATTTGCTTATGTGGAACACCTCATTCTACGGTAAAGTTGATGAATTAGGCACTACTGTAATTTTCTCACTGAAGATTATAAGAAGTATTTAGATGTTAATTTTTTTCAGAAAATTGTTGGAAAGAGATTTAATTATGATTTCAAAAATTTTTTAATCCAAAACTTTTTTCAATAATGATTTACTGAGAGTTAGACATTATATTTAAATTAAGTTACCTAAATCTTACAAAGGAGGTGCATAAATAATATAGAATAGATCTTATAAATATGCAGTAGATGCAAATTTTATTATTTATAATATTTAAAAAGTAGACGTGTCTTGGACGTTAACTTATAATTTTACATTAATTATGTGCCTGTATTTTGACAGTGTTCTTTATAGAATGCTGAATTATACAAAAAACCACACACTCACATATAACCTCAAAAGCATGCTTACTTTAAGGTGTACTAGAAATGCAAAAATACATTTTAAGTTTCCAAATGTAGCTAGTATCCAGAATTGCACTTAACTTTTTCATTGAAATAAAGAAAAATGGCAACAATGTAAAAAGTACAAAGTCCGACAGAGATGATGAGGAGAACTTGTTGACAGACAAAACAGTCCCAGGAAAGTTGTTTAGTCAATAGCAGCTGTTACACTGCAATATAAAACCGTCTTTATATAAAATGTTCATTTTATGGTTCCTTCTACAGGAGATCAAAAATTAAATATATGCAGGAACATAATTAGAGGACTAATGGCCAAAGCCAAAGCATAAAGGGAGAGATTTCCAGGAAAAATATGTGTTATAAGCAGTTTTTTAACGACTATGCTTTAAAAACAAACCTGAATTATAACAACAATTGTTCTCTTATTGTGTGGGAAAGGTCACATTAAATAATTCCTCTCTGATTTTATCCACCTGCCAATATCCATTCAACCAGGGACAGGTTTTGCCTCTTTGAGTTGCCAGTGCTGTGATTGTAATGCCACCCTTTCTTTTGTTATAAAGTTTTCTTGGTCTGAACAGGCAATCAAATGCAAAAAAATATCCACTTACTCCTTTGTAATATCATAAAAAACCAAGTAGGTAACTTTGCATTTTGACTTTAATGTGTGCACCATGAAATATAATCGGTGTGACAACTTTCTAGTTCTTTCACTTTGGTTTTTAGACTTCTCTTTCCAACTCTCACCTAGTAAACATTTTCTTTTGTTTTCAACGATTCAGTATATACTTTCTACAAGCAGAGACTTGCTTTCTGCCACAATTAGAGGAGCATTCAAATCCAGTCCCCAGCATTAAGTCCAGTTTAATAAGATATTATAGGGTGGTTGACTATTAGGCCAATAGTTAGCCACAACGCTTGTGGGTTAGTTTGAATCAGTAATGGATTATAGGGACTTCCCTGGTGGCGCAGTGGTTAAGAATCTGCCTGCCAATGCAGGGGACATGGGTTCGAGCTCTGGTCTGGGAAGATCCCATATGCCGCAGAGCAACTAAGCCCGTGCGCCACAACTACTGAGCCTGTGCTCTAGGGCCCGTGAGCCACAACTGCCGAAGCCCGTGCACCTAGAGCCTGTGCTCTGCAACAAAGAGAAGCCACCTCAATGAAAAGCCCGCACACCACAAGGAAGAGTAGCCCCTTCTTGCTGCAACTAGAGAAAGCCCGCGTGCAGCAACGAAGACCCAACGCAGCCAAAAATAAATAAATAATAGAAAAAAAAAAGAATGGATTCCAGGTTTCTGGGATTAAGCATGGTGAAGCTTTCCAGGAGCTTCCAAGTATTCTTCTTGGTCACAAATAATGAATTTCAACTCCAACCGGGTTATCGTATGTATTATTCATAGGCCATCATAGGAGCCGCCAAACAGATTATCATGTTTACATCAGACCTCCTTGGAGACAGAAATTCTTTAATAGTTGAACTAGCAGGGTCAGTCAGTACAGAGATGCCTGTGGGCGACTAAATAATAAATAAATAAATAAAATAAGAGAAGAAGAAATGAAATCAAACAGAGTTTGATTAAGAGTTTATGTCCTTCAGCAGTCACCAATCAATATATTTTTATCTCTTGTTGAAAAGGTTATATTAAGGTTTCATCATTTTGGCAGATCTATTTATTCATTTATTTATTTATTTATTTATTTATTTCTTGTAAGAGAGAGGAGATGCAGAAGGGCATGGAAAAGTGAAGAGTCCACAGAAATCACTTCACTCGAGTTAACAAACCTTTGCAAATGTCTATTTGTTGTATTGCATTTTTATAGCAATTTGGTCTTTTTCAGTAAGCTCAGTGCCACATGGAGTTGTCCTATTGTTTCTGCTGGAAATAAATGCACTTTAGCAGATGTTGTGACATGCAGTAGCATTTTCTTTTCTTAAGAGTCTCATTTCAAAATTGGTTTAAAAGGACACATTACCTTTTGGCAGGGCAGTAGCTTTACTAGGTTGTGCTTGCTTATTTGTTTGTTTAAGGATTTTTTCCACAACCTTGCCTTACTTAGCCCAGCCATTCAGCTTTAGGAAGGAAACTTTATTTTCTAGCTGGAAAGGAAAACATGAGTTAACATGTGAGATCATTATTCACAGGAATTCTTTTCTTTCAGTTCAGCTGACTTTATTATGTGTCATAAGGAGAGTTACATTGAACCACTCAGAGTATCACAGGGTATCCTGGAGGTTACTGATGTAAACTAAATTCTCTGCAGGTTCGTAAGGGAAACAGTCATGGTATCCTAGAAAAGGAAGTTACCTTAAATATCTCCATGTAGAGGACTACCTGCATTGTTGTTAAATTGGGAGTTTCTAGATATGCTCTCCCATTCAGATATTTATGATATATAACATCTATATTATGACATTTATTTAGCAAACTTCGCAAAAGGAATATCAACCTCCATTTCCTAGACCAAGACCCATAGAAGTAAAAGACCCAATATTGACTCTGGCTACTCATTCCAATGACAAACACAACTGTATGAAGAATGACATTTTAAAATTGAAGTTGGGATCAGTAATGCCTTCATGAGAAGGTATTGCCTATGTTGCTGAATAAGAAATGAAGTGCATCTCAGCTTAGATATTAATTTATTTAAAGAGAATTGTCAAAAATAAATCAAATGTTTTATCATATACATAGAAAACACATAAGTAATCAATTTTTCAAGAAAATTGGTATTTATATAGTTAGACACTTCCCCTGTGATTTCCAGGTACTTGTGGTTTTTATATAATGCATCTTTGCATGTCCTCTACCTGGAATGCTCTTCATGAACAATGAACCATGTTTACTTGGTGATATCTACTAATTATTAAAGATTCAGTTTACCCATCTATCTCTGAAGTTTTTTTTTCTTACAATCCCATGCAGTCATTATGAATCACTTTCTTCTCTGTGTCATCACTGTGCCTTGATCAACCCTTTCTTATTGTCTGAGCCACAGAGTATTTATTTTAATTATTTCTTTACGTTCCTCCCCTCTCTGACTATGATATCCTTGTGGGAGGGACAATGTCAGATTCATTTTTTATTGTATTCTCAGCATCAATTTGAGTACCTTGTACATTATGGTGACTCAATAAATACATAGAAAACTAATGAATATGGCCTAAACACCACACATATTAAATCAGTTTCAGTCTAAAATTCTACCCAGATAAACATAATAGACAAATTAAATGAATTTAGGCAGAGACATAATATTTATAGATACCCTAGGACTGTAGAGGTATAGAGAGAAGATGATAATTCATTACTATCATTCATAGACTAAAATAGTTTCTTAAATTGTCTCAATTATTTGTGCCCTCAGAAAGCTTTTCAGAATTTGGAGACTTAGTCTATGTTCTTTTTTGATCACTCTCTAGTAAGCAAGGCAATCACTGAGAAATTTCTTGAATCTATGACTGGTTAGGGAAGCTCTTGAGAACTGAAAGAATTTGATTCACAAAAAGATTTGGTACCATGCATGGAATGCATATTCTAATCACTACCTGCTGTTTAAAAAAAAAAATGGGCACTGATTATTTCAGAAAAAAGCACATTGATATTATGATAGTGAAATTAGAGTGGAATTATGGGTTTCTCTGCTTGGAAGTTTTTTTTATTGCTTTTCTGAGAGGGGTGCACATACATATGCAGATCTTAACATATTCTTGATCTATAAGAACATGAGAAAATATTTTAATTATAAACCTGGGATATAGTTTACCTTACTATGTCATATATTTTACAAATTTTACAAATATATGTTAAAATATGAAGAACAGTCATCCTTTCATTTGTTCACTCAATAAATATTTCTTTGAGTTAACTATAAGACATTGTGTTGGGCACTGTGGAAAATACAAAGATTTCCTAGATATGGACAACTTAGAAATACAAATAAAGTAAAATGGTAGGGAAAAAGAGAAAAGATTCCTATGATACAGTATTCTCCTTTGGCAACTGAGATATTTTAAAATCTGTAGTCATGCTTAAGTCAGGGTATACAGTTTATCAATGATCCTTTTAGCTTTGTGAACATATGATAACTTAAATTAAAGTTGGACATCCTTCTTTCCCTCTTCAAAAAGCAAAACCATATTAAACAACATTTATGCATCAAATTTATTTGCCATACTTGAAAAATATCTGTAAATCATATACAGAAAGTACCATGAGAATAGAGAGCCAATTCCTAAAGATCATATTCTTTTCCATTATCATGCTTCTAAACTTGACTGTTAACAATTAGTATGGCCAGCAAATGCCTGAACCCCACAAATGGAACCTTTAACAGCAAGACCAAATGGCCAAATGCTCACCACCTGCTCATGCCCTCTTGCAATCAATCAAGCCTAACCTAACAAAATGACCAAATACAGTGATCCACGATTAGTTAAGAAGAATTGGACCAGTGTACGATTACCAAATGACATGGAGGTAATTTTGCCATCATTACTTGAAGAATGTTTAAGCAGACTGTATTTCTTTTTTTCTCCTATACTTCATCACGTTTAAGTAATACTTATCTGGTAGGTATTCAATATTATATACAGAGGATGAGAAGATATGCAGTGGGGAGTGGGGATGGGTAGAGAGGCACAATCCTGTTGTTTTCAATCCATTGGACCAGAATATGGTGAATATCTAGAGTGACCATATAATTTATTTATTTATTTATTTTTTAAACATCTTTATTGAAGTATAATTGCTTCACAATGGTGTGTTAGTTTCTGCTTTATAACAAAGTGAATCAGCTACACATATACACACGTTCCCATATCTCCTCCCTCCCGCATCTCCCTCCCTCCCAACCTCCCCATCCCACCCCCTCAGGCGGTCACAAAGCACCGAGCTGATCTCCTTGTGCTATGTGGCTGCTTCCCACTAGCTATCTATTTTACATTTGGTAGTGTATATATGTCCATGACACTCTCTCACCCTGTCACATCTCACCCCTCCCCCTCCCCATATCCTCAAGTCCATTCTTTAGTAGGTCTGTGTCTTTATTCCCATCTTGCCACTAGGTTCTTCATGACCTTTTTTTTTTTTTTTTCCCTTAGATTCCATATACATGTGTTAGCATACTGTATTTGTTTTTCTCTTTCTGACTTACTTCACTCTGTATGACAGACTCTAACTCCATCCACCTCATTACAAATACCTCCATTTCATTTCTTTTTATGGCTGAGTAATATTCCATTGTATATATGTGCCACATCTTCTTTATCCATTCATCTGTCGATGGACACTTAGGTTGCTTCCATGACCTGGCTATTGTAAATAGAGCTGCAATGAACATTTTGGTACATGACTCTTTTTGAATTATGGTTTTCTCAGGGTATATGCCCAGTAGTGGGATTGCTGGGTCATATGGTAGTTCTATTTTTAGTTTTTTAAGGAACCTCCATACTGTTCTCCATAGTGGCTGTATCAATTTACACTCCCACCAACAGTGCAAGAGGGTTCCCTTTTCTCCACACCCTCTCCAGCATTTATTGTTTGTAGATATTTTGCTGATGGCCATTCTGACCGGTGTGAGATGATACCTCATTGTAGTTTTGATTTGCATTTCTCTAATGATTAATGATGTTGAGCATTCTTTCATGTGTCTGTTGGCCATCTGTATATCTTCTTTGGAGAAATGTCTATTTAGGTCTTCTGCCCATTTTTGGATTGGGTTGTTTGTTTTTTTTGTTATTGAGCTGCATGAGCTGCTTGTAAATCTTGGAGATTCATCCTTTGTCAGTTGCTTCATTTGCAAATATTTTCTCCCATTCTGAGGGTTGTCTTTTGGTCTTGTTTATGGTTTCCTTTGCTGTGCAAAAGCTTTTAAGTTTCATTAGGTCCCATTTGTTTATTTGTGTTTTTATTTCCATTTCTCTAGGAGCTGGGTCAAAAAGGATCTTGCTGTGATTTATGTCATAGAGTGTTCTGCCTATGTTTTCCTCTAAGAGTTTGATAGTGTCTGGCTTTACACTTAGGTCTTTAATCCATTTTGAGTTTATTTTTGTGTATGGTGTCAGGGAGTGCTCTAATTTCATACTTTTACATGTACCTGTCCAATTTTCCCAGCACCACTTATTGAAGAGGCTGTCTTTTCTCCACTGTATATGCTTGCCTCCTTTATCAAAGATAAGGTGACCATATGTGCGTGGGTTTATCTCTGGGCTTTCTATCCTGTTCCATTGATCTATATTTCTGTTTTTGTGCCAGTACCAAACTGTCTTGATTACTGTAGCTTTGTAATATAGTCTGAAGTCAGGGAGCCTGATTCCTCCAGCTCCATTTTTCGTTCTCAAGATTGCTTTGGCTATTCGGGGTCTTTTGTGTCTCCATACAAATTGTGAAATTTTTTGTTCTAGTTCTGTGAAAAATGCCAGTGGTAGTTTGATAGGGATTGCATTGAATCTGTAGATTGCTTTGGGTAGTAGAGTCATGTTCACAATGTTGATTCTTCCAGTCCAAGAACATGGTATATCTCTCCATCTATTTGTATCATCTTTAATTTCTTTCATCAGTGTCCTATAATTTTCTGCATACAGGTCTTTTGTCTCCTTAGGTAGGTTTATTCCTAGATATTTTATTCTTTTTGTTGCAATGGTAAACGGGAGTGTTTTCTTAATTTCACTTTCAGATTTTTCATCATTAGTATATAGGAATGCCAGAGATTTCTGTGCATTAATTTTGTATCCTGCTACTTTACCAAATTCATTGATTAGCTCTAGTAGTTTTCTGGTGGCAGTTTTAGGATTCTCTATGTATAGTATCATGTCATCTGCAAACAGTGACAGCTTTACTTCTTCTTTTCCGATTTGGATTCCTTTTATTTTTAAAACTTGGTGCTTTTTGAGTAAAACAGGATGCTATTTTTAATTATACCAGACAATTGGTATAAACTGGGACTATCCTAGGCAAACCGAGATGTATGATCAACCTATGACTATTTAGACATAACTAGACAATTTAAAATGAGTTAAGACAGATCAGAAAAGTTAGTTGTTGTAATTTCCTAGGGAGGGCTTATGGAAATGCTTTAAATACTTAAAATATTTAAGTTTAAATATTTTACTTTCAAAATCTTTGTAACAATAAATAAGGTAAAAGAAGGGGCGTGAAGAGTCTTAGAACGCATAGCATTAAACATAGTGTTTAAAGTAGTACAAAGAAAAGTACATTTAAGTAAAATAAAAGAAAAATGAATCTTTCTGACTGGAAAACTTTCAGCCCTTGATGATTTGCTAACATTTTCAGAAAGTCTCCCCAGAATCCTGTAACTTTACTCTGAACTCCCCTATAAACTTAATTGTTATTGTTTATCTGTATTTTTACTAGACTGTGTGCCTTGAAAGACCCAATTTTGTTTTATCCATCATTAAACTTCACAGTTTCTGACCCAAAGTATTCAATAAATATTTTTTACCAAACTTATTAATATTGATAATATTGATGACAAACTTAGAGAAACAGAATAAAACTTCTCTATTTGAATATTAATACTCTCTATTAGGTCTTTGCCAGATTCTCTTTTCTTTTGAGTCTTATGTTTGTTTATTTTCAAAGATCCCTTTTCCACTAAAACCTGGAAAAAGAAGTTTATAAGAACTAAAAGTTCTATAAATTTTCACCATAGGATGCCTTTCCACTGTGACACAGGAAGAACTGGCTTGGAAATTGAATGTGGATGTGGCTCTGTGCAAAGCACCTATTTACTTTCAGAGGTGTTAGCTCAGTTGGTGAGAAGACAGCACTAATAAGGGTAAGGGTGCAGGTTTTATTAGCTCTACACGGAGGAAAACTGCCCCAGAGTCACAGATGGTAGCTCCAAGCTCAGGGAGTTCTCTTGGGTCACAGAGTGCAGATTACTCAGTGCAACTTATTAACAGTTTGGAAAACAAGCAGCTGATGGTAGATCTAATATACAAAAGACAGCACATTATTACTTCTCAGAGTGCTAAAACAAACTGAACCCATCAAACAACTGTAAACTTAGGAAGTGTACTTTTGTCATCTGTCCCTTTAGACCACAACTCTAAAATGGCCATACTTAGGGGAGGAAACTTAAATGCTAATTCTTAGAATATATCCAATTCATTACTGGAATCTCTGAGTGGGAGGAAGAGAGTATGGCCAGGTGGTATTGGTAATAGATTGTCAAAAGGGCAAAAATCAATCTGAAAATCATCGGTAGTGATCACATTAGGCTTTGTGGGGTGATAGAGTCTGAAAATATTTGTGTATTGAAATAATGGTTTTCTTCGCAGAAGCGTGCTTTCCCACGCACAAACAGCATTTTATTGTATGTGGAGCTCTGCTTTTCCAATAAACATTGATTCATGGCTCACTACATAAATTAATGCCAGAAAAAGAAAGCAATTTAGAAATATTTTTGATACATTCTGTTAGATTCAGTTATGAGACATTCGATTAGAATGTTGTAAACCAGTCAAATGCACTGAAAGAAAATGTAATGAAGAAGGTAATGATGATATGTAACAACCATCTACAAGTCATTTGGCAATCATGAAATGATCATTATTAAGAGCGCTTCCACACATGGCAATGTTCTAATGTCATAGATGTTGCACATCTTGTGGTAAACCCATTTTTTAAATGAATGTACTCTGGGTAGGTTGATAGAAGAAGCCAATTATTTTGACTGTGTTCTCATAGAAGAATGGACTCCAGATCTTAGAAAGAGAAAACCTAGACAGGAAAGAAACTTTATACTAAACTCCTTTACAGAATAGTTCCCTTCTGGGTTCAGGTTTACTTCTTTCATCACTGGTATGTTATTTTGGGGACAGGTGCAACAAATATTTATCACGGCCTTCTCAAAAATGGAACTAGCAGGCATTCAATAAAGCAAATTAGAAGCCAGCATTCAAAAACAAAATGTTTATGTATTCAACTAAATAATGACATGATTAAACATCAATGAATATACTCTATGTTGTAAAACTCAGTGAGCCTATCAAGAACATTCTTCCAGGTACAGATAGGCTTGTTGATTTGCCATTCTTTCTATTTTTATGCTTTATAAATAACTTACCTGTCCTCATAACAGTGAAATAAGTACATGGACATACACACACACACACACAAACACACACACACCCCTCTCATGATTGACTCTGCTTCTCCCGCAGGAGAATTCAGAGTTGGAGACTTAGGGGCTTAGTGGGAAGGGAGCAGAAGTGCTACTTCTCTTAGGATATTTTAGCCATGAGGAGATTCCTTTAGCAGACCAGGTCCAAGAGACCTAATGCTGTGCTATAAAACAGAACTTGCTATAGCGCTGGTTCATACTGGAGTCTTGAATTTCTGTCTTTCCCGGATAGAAACTGCATGGCCCTCTGAACATTTTAAAATCACATAGGATATGTGGCAAAATGTCCCAGAATGCTGCCCTTTAGTACCTGTTGCCGAAGAAGATTCAGAGGTTAATACACCTAGAGTTTCCTCAGGAAATGTTGTGGTAGATAGTGTAGTCAAAAGAACAGCAGCCAATTTTAGTTGAAAGTCAGACATCTGGCACACAGAATCGAACGAATCCTAGGAACACTGTTTAGAGATATGGCTATGCCCATTATAAAGATGAGATTCAGAAAGATTAAATACCTTGTGAAGATCACAGAGCTAGTTAGAGATGGAGAGGGATTTGAATCTCAGTCCATCCAAATTCAGAGTCTGAGCCAGACAGATCTAGGTTAGAACTCTCCTATCACTCATTAGCTGTGTAAACTTGGACAGATTTCTTAACTTCAGTGACGTAGGTCTCCATTCACATATCTTTAAAATGGAGAGAATGCCTACCTCCCAGGACTGTCCAAAGATTAAATAATTGAGACAGGATATGTTAAAGTGCTGAGCACAGGGAGTCTTCCCTCTGTGACCTGCCTTGAATAAGCACTCTGTCAAGGCCCTGAGTCCATAAGACTCTCTCCTCCCACAGTGTTGGAGATATAGTGGGAGACAGAAGACAATAACTTATTATAGGATGTTTTTAGACATTTACCCCAAAATGTGAAACAAATAAAAAGGATATACTCTGTTTGAAGGGGTGTGGGTGTTTGTAAAGAGGGAACTGGTCCACCCACTCAGCCTTTCCCAGCTGCCCCTGGTTGTCCTAGGCCGGCTCCTTTGACCCTGGGGCCCTGAAAACAGTCATTAGGTGAGATGGTCTCTGGGGGACTTTCAAACTAAAAACCTAGTTTCTACTGTAGGTACACAAATATCTGTAATAAAAGGTACAAATATGATAACAACCATAATATATACGTTCACAGACAGAGAGAGATCAGAGAGAGATCACAGTTGCTTTTTTCATGGAAGAGGAAAGAAGAGGGTCAATAATGGTGGTATCACAAAAAGGTGGCCTTTCACAGAATGGGTAAGATTTTAAGAGGCTGAGATCACCACTGAAGAGGAAGGAGAGGAATGAAATGCATTTTAATGGGGATGTATCAGGAGGAAAAGCAAAATACGATAAGACAGAAGGAAAGGAAAAAAAATACAGAGCACCTTTGAGACTTGTGAGTAATTCTGACTTAACCGGAACTTCAAGTACAGATGTGTAGGAAGTAGGGGAGGTGAGACTGGAAACTGGAGGCAATAAAAGACTGTGTTAAGACATGGCTTTTGGAGTCAGACAGATGCGGGTCTGAGTTCCTGTTCTGACAAACACTAGTTGCGTGAACAGGGGAAATGGACTTAACCTCTACAACCTCAGCGTCCTCTTCTGGAAAATGGAGCTATTAATGCTACTACTACTGGGACTTCTCTGGCGGTCCAGTGGTTAAGACTTTGCCTTCCAATGCAGGGGGGTGTGGGTTCGATCCCTGGTCGGGGACCTAAGGTCCCACATGCCTCGAGGTCAAAAAGCCAAAACAGAAAACAGAAGCAATATTGTAACAAATTCAATAAAGACTTTAAAAAGGGTCCACATCAAAAGAGATCTTACAAAAAAAAACTACTACTACTACTAATAAAGGAGAACAGTAACTCTTACTGAGCACTCACTCTGTGCCAAGCATGGTTCTAAGCACTTTAAAGGTGTTAACACAGTCTTCACAACAACCCTGTGAGGTAGATCCAGTCATTGCCACAATTTTGCAGATGAGGAGGCTGAGGCAAGAGAGGGTAACAAACCAGTCTAGCAAGTCACTTGTCACACAGTTAAGAAGAAGGAGATTGGAATCCAGGCATTCTCGTTCTGGAATCTATCTCATTGTTAGAAGTTTAGCCATACACCTCATAGAGTATGGTGAGAATTAAATGAGATAACTCTCATAATATGCCCGTGATGGGGTTTAGGACATGCTACCCCGAAATGTGACACCTTGGCATATTGAATGGATTAAGCTAAAGGAGCTTGAAAAAATGGCGGAAGCAGGGAGGTCAGAGTCCCCTCCCCCACGTCCTGTTCCTCTGAATAGGTCGAAAACCTTCATGTGAGAGGTGTCCTCCCTATGCCTAGAGGAAAGGTGCATCTTTATCACAGAAGACAAAGGGACACCAAGAAGAACCCTACGTTAGGTTTTGCTAGGCTTCCCCTAGTTTACACTTATCTTAGTCTCATTAAACTATCACATTTTTACAGGACTACTCACTCTTCATCAAACTTAGGATAAATATACTCAGGTCTAACTGTTTCTTTGGGTCTTCATTTCTTTATGAAGGCTCCCATGTCATATAAAACTTATATTAAATAAACTTGTATGCTTTTCTTCTGTCTCTGTCAGGTTAATTTTCAGACCCAGCCAGGGATCCCAAGAGGGTAGAGGAAAATTTCTACCTCTGCTACACTCACAAAGTGTCAGGCACAGAGTAAGGGTATAAGTGAATAAATCTTAGCCTGGAAAAGGAGAGAAAGAGAGTTTGAAGCCCAGACCCATGAGGGCTCTTGAATACCATACTTAGGAGTAGTTTTTGATGTTTCCCAGTTGGCAATTTTTAATTATATGTGGGGTTGCAATAGGCTTGTGGTGTGATCAGAAATGTGATTTAGAAAGCTTCAGCTTTTAGGATATACCAGCTTATAAAGAGAGAATTGTGGACCGATTAGATTTTTATTTTAATAGTCATTAAATGGGCCCCAGAAAAGGTGGTGGCAGTGGAGATGGAAAGGAGGAGACATAGATGTAAAAGTTATTACAGACACTGAGATGGAGGGTGGAGCAAGCAAAAGATGACTCAAGGTTTCGAGGCTGGGTGACTGGGAGAACGCTGCTGATGCCATTAATAGAAACACAGAAAGCAGGGAGAGAAGCTGGACTTTGAGGGAAAAAAATGATGATTGCATTTTTTACAGATTGAGTTTGAAGTGATGACATATCATTTAGGTGGAGATACACAGTAGACAATCAGCTTTGCAGGAACTCAGCTCCATATAACAAATAAACAGTAGCATCTAAACTTTTATTCTTAGGACATCCTTTTTTTTTTTTAATATTTATTTATTTATTTATTTGGTTGCACTGCATCTTAGTTGTGGCAGGTGGGCTCCTTAGTTGCGTCTCACGGGCTCCTTAGTTGTGGCATGTGAACTCTTAGTTGCAGCATGCATGTGGGATCTAGTTCCCTGACTAGGGATCGAACCCAGGCCCTCTGCATTGGGGGCGTGGAGTCTTATCCACTGCGCCACCTGGGAAGTCCCTAGGACATCCTTTTTGATTAGACATTTTCAGCACATTCTCATTTTGTATATAAAAGTAAATATATATATGTGTTTATTTAGAAATTGCACACGTCTGTACAGTATAAAAGATGCACATAGAAAATAATAATAGAAATAGAGATTCCAGTTTTTTCTTATGCCCCCATGGATACTTTTGAGTACCCTCTGGTAGGCATGTACCCTATTTTGGAGACCACTGAAATATCTTAGATATTTCCTTCTCCAGTGTTGGGAAGGAACCTAAATGCATTTGCACTGAACAAAATGACCTTCTATTGCCTCTTTTCCTATGAATGAAAATCTCCCCTTTTCGGGATTTCTTAACAGTCTGAACTGGAGGAAAAGGACTAAAGACTTCATTGTCCTACAAGTTCTCACATGTGTGCATAAAAGTCTGTGTATAAGGATGTTCAATGTAGCATTGTTGATAAAGGTGGAAATAACCTAAAAGTCCATAAGAAAAGAGAAAATAACACAAATTATGATACATCATTTTATGAAATAAAGAGTTCAGTTAAACGTACACGTACTGAGCGGGGGAGGGATCTCCAAAACATATTGTCAAGTCAAAATATAAGTTGCGGTAGAGACAATGTCTTATGAGGGATTCCCCACGACCTATGAAGTAGTTTGAATAAATATATATATATATATATATATATATATATATATATATATATCTTTTCATTGAATGACACTGAATCTGAAGAAGCCTATAGATCAAGTACTACTTTATAGGAGTTACAGAGAACTGAGGAATATGTTGGATAACACCAAGGGAATGCAGTCAATAAAATCCAAACTGAGGGGATTTATTTAGGACAAATGATTAAGTGATTCACTTTATTCAACAAATTACAATAATTTAAAAAGTGAGAAAGAGCTGGAAGGGAACTATGATTAAAGAGAAAAATTTCAAAACTGGCAAAACTAAGCTCTTTAAGGATGTCCACTTGAGTAACAAATTACGCCCTCTGTATTGTTTATTCTTTCTATAGTGATGTGTTTATTTGTGTAAGTAAATATAACATTAAAGAGAAAAAACAGAAACTATATATAGTGTGATTTGATGGAATGGAAATTCTAGGTGTATGTTAGAATGAGAATCCCATTTATTAACAAAGCTAAAGATGGACTTACATTTATAAGGATATTATGTTCAGAGATATATAATTATATATCTTCAACTAGGAAACCATAGAAATGTAGTTTATTTGCAGAATGAGTAAAATGAGTTAGCCTTTAAATGCGTTTTCTTTTTTTAATATTTATTTTATTTTATTTTATTTATTTATTATTTGTGGCCGCATTGGGTCTTAGTTGCAGCACGCGTGATCTCTGTTGCGGCGCATGGGCTTCTCTCTAGTTGTGGCGTGTGGGTTTTCTCTCTCTGGTTGTAGTGCACAGGCTCCAGAGTGCATGGGCTCTGTAGTTTGGGACATGCGGGCTCAGTAGTTGTGGTGCGTGGGCTTAGCTGCCCTGCGGCATGTGGGATCTTAGTTCCCCAACCAGGGATCGAACCCCTGTGCCCTGCATTGGAAGGTGGATTCTTTATCACTAGACCACCAGGGAAGTCCCTAAATGTGTTTTCTCTAAGATTGCTAAACATTCTTGCCTTTTTTTCTGTTGGATTCTAAAATAGAAAAGGTAATCTTTTGTTAATTGATATCTCTGATCTTCGGGCCTACATCTTAAGATACTTTAAGAAAATAGGTATTAGACATGTACAGGAAAGTTATTAACCACTGAGATGAAAATCTCCTGGTTGATGGTAGGAGCATTCTATTATTCAAACTGATGCCAAAATAAGACAAACTGATGCCAAAATATAATGCACCTCCAGTTCTAAAAGATGACTGAGCTCAAGAGTGGTGGAAACTTACAATTAAGGGCAAAATTAGTACTGTTTTTTATTACTTATTCTCCATATTTGCTTCAGATCTTTTTTTCCCCCAGAATCACATCTTTATTTGGTTGCTTCGTGTAAGTTTGCAGAAAATTTTGCTACTGAAACACCATTATAAACAAGAGCCATTGTTTTATTAAGTTTATCTGCCTGAAGATTATTTGATGTGTGGGTAAGAATTTGTGAATCTATTATCAAGGCTCTGTCCCAATCCACTTTTAGAAGCTCTTTTCAACATATTCTTGGTTTCATATTTAGATGCTAATAGAGATAATAGGAATTGTGTACTTTTTTTTCTTCTAATTCTTGTAACTAGTAGAGAACTCTAAACTGAAATGAAGAAAGAAAACCCAGTGTGCATCTTTCTTTTTCCACTACCAACAATTTCGAATCTATTTTGCAAATATAGGACAGCTGCTTTATTGAGCTAAAAAAACACTACAAAATGTAATGATAGCACTTTGGACTCTATTCTGATCTCCCTTAAACTCCACACAGCTTGGATTTTTCTGTAATTTTAACGAAAATGTGGCATGGCACATCTCTCTCATTTAAATTATGCACCGTCAGTATTTTCCTTCTTTGCAACTGAAGCACTTCTTGGGAAACTTGCCAGGTACAAGAGGGGAGGGTGAAAGCTGAAAATAGAAAATGGAGGTGGGGGCGGGGAAAGGAACTGGACTAAACAAACACACTCTTCACGCAGCCATGTTTTTAAAGACTTGCAAATCACTGGGAAATGGGGTACAGAAGTTCAAGTAGGATTAAGGTAGCTTTAGCAAGCTTAAATGGGGCTAAACAGAGGTCAGAATAGGGCTACAAGTCAAACTTTAAAAACTCGTTTGATTTGTTAAAAACTAGCACAAGAATTCATTCATTTTAATAGGATATCAGAGTACATCTTATTACTATTTAGCTACTTATGGCTTGATAATCATGTGGAAAAGTCAATAATGTTTCTTCATACCAGTGACAATTTCTCAGTTAACGAAGCCCTCTTCCTTCACCTGCCATGCTCCTCTTTTGTTTTCCAAGCAAAGATCAATCATTCATTTATTTAACAAGTATTTATTGAGAGCCAGAGTGAAGAACAAGACAGCTTACTATCATCTATGTTACAAGTCCACCTTTTGTAGAATTCACATATACACAGAAATGAAATTCCCTTGGGAAGAGGTGATTTAAAGAAAAGAAAAAGAATAGAAAAGAATCGGCACCATATTTATATAAGTGAGAAATAGCCATATAAATTTGGTACCATTTTATAAATCACTTTCACATTTAGTTCTCACTTTAGCCTGGCATGACAAGTATTATTATCTCCCTATTTTATGGATGAGGAAGGAGTTTCAGAAAGGTTAAGGAAATTGGTGCTCATCATCTTTTAGTTGCAGAGCTATGACTCAGAGTTGGGCCTTCTGACTGGGAATTAGTACTTTTCTCATTATGGTGCAGAGGTTGGGAATGCTAGCTCTGGAATCCAAACAATTTGGGTTTGACTCACAATCTGCTCCTTACTATGACCTTAGGCAAGTTGTGTTCTAAGCCTGTTTTGTCTAAAATGGAAATCATGATAAAACCTCCCTCCAAGGGTTGGGGGAAGGTGTAAATATTGTAAGACTTGTGCTTAGCACAAAGTCCAGACACAGAAAGGGTTAAGTAGGATAGATTAACCCATTCTTCAAGCAGGATCAGAAATTCCCTGTTAGTTTTCTAATGGAACTCTTTAAAAACAAAGAAATTGCAGTTGGTGGAGTAAAAAAAAGATGTTCTGGGAGAACAGAATGGAAATTAAACCTTAGCGCATCTTACTGCCAGGGCTAGTGCTGTGAGTAGGGAGTGTCAAAGGAAATCTAGGTCCTCAGCTCAAAAACACTTGTTTCGACATAATAAGATTCCTTTAGGATAAGTCAACAGATGTTTTAAAATGCAAATCTTTGGGGGTAGGAGGAACAAAGTGATAGCTTTCTGTGATAACCTGTTATAAATTCTCTTAGTCAAGTAATATCTTATTTGAGATCTTCTGCACAGCAAGAGGGAGGAAGGGGATTTTGGTGCACTTTAGGGTAGGGTGGGTCTAGAAGAGATAGGATTAGGTGAGAAGTAGAATGCCTTTGGCCGGGATGGTGGAAGCCTGAGGGTGCTTGGGTGAGGAGAGGCAGAGCATTCTAAAAGAAGAAGAGTCTGGAAAATGTGGGAAAATTCCAAAATCCCCTTCCTTTATTTTGTGATGTTGGTTGGAATTGATAACTGCCTGATGTCAATAAAAATCATCTCCCAGCTTGCCTTTGGCACGGCTGGCATGGTGCTGATGCCTGAACTGGGATACCTGGTTGGGACAAACCCTGCAGTGCAGCACAGCACTCCGGTTCCAAGTGTCCAAAGGGTTGTGCAGGCAGATACTTGTCCAGTCGGCTGAGTCAGAATCCCTGGGAGGGCACAGCTTGTTTTCTCTCTGGAACCTGCTTGCATTCATTATTTAAATTATACCTTTAAAAGTCTTCTCTGAAATATTTCCAGCTAGGGAAATCAGGAGTGCCTCTTCCCCAGCAGCATACTGGGGCAGGGATCCCTGAACTGAGTCCAGAGTTCTGGGTTTGAATCCCAGCTGTGTCTCCTGTCTGGATTTCAGTTTCCTGATCTATAAAATGGAGGAGTCAGATGTGTTGGTCTGTGATTGTCATCCCCTGAGTTGGCATGATTCATTCATTCTTTTTTTTTTTAAATTTTTTAATTTAATTTAATTAATTTTTTTATATACAACAGGTTCTTGTTAGTCATTCTTGATATAAAGGTGGTTTTTATTTCGGCTCTAAATTAGCAGCCACAGCCCCTTCGTTCTTATCTCACTGCTGGCTCTAGGATATAACAAACATTTGCTGTGAAATCTCTCTCTTTCAGCCTCTATTTAGCAGCAGAAATCCCAAAATACTAACTTACTGACTGCTCCTATCATCTCTACATTAGGTTTCCTTTGCATTTCGCCATCCAGTGACCCACATCTAAATAGGTGGAGGTTGCATAAAAAGAAAAAAGGCAGAAAGTTAAGTCAGAGCTGAACTGTAGATCAATTGCTGCAATTTTACCCCAAAGCAGGGCTGTGCTTCTGGAAGGACTAAGATTTATTGGTTTCAACACATGAAGATGTAAAATGTGCTGTTATCACATCTCCGCAGAATGTGTACTGGCACCAACCTGGGGAAACTGCATGGAATAGCAACTTCCTAGCTGCTTTGTCAGTCCTACTCTCCATTTTGTGAGTCCAGATTCCAGTGCGTTACCCAGGGATAGATGCTGTCTTGCTGGGAGTGAACCTTGAACTGTAATGCATTATGACTGATATCGATATGACTGATATTATGGTTTAGATGCCTGTATATTTAAATGACGTGAAACCTCATGATACTCAGAATTCTGCATTTAAACACAATGTAAACTTTCATTCATATATTCACTTAAGATACAGTTAGTAAGTACCTGCTAGGTGTGGTATACTGTAAAATGATGAAAGCAGATTACTCGCTGGAAAGAATCTGAATTTTAGACTCAGAAAGATTTTGTCTGAATTTAGCTGCTGGTACTAAGTTTACTTTGAACGTGATATTCAACTTCTCTGTGCTTCTACTTTCTCTTGGGAATAACAATATGTATCTCAGAAGGTCTTTGTGAGTATGAGTCTCAGGTATGTGTGGGTATTCAAAAATATTGTTTTATTACTCTAGTTACTTAATAATAATTACAGCCCCCATTTTAGAACTGATGAAAGTGCTTTCACATATAGCACAGCATTTTAATCTCATGCCACCCTCTGAGGCTGGTATGGCATTTTACCTTCGTTTAGGAAATAAGAAAGCTGAAGTCCAGAGTGGTTGGACTCAGATATTTCTTCAAACTGATTCCTAGACCCAAAGCCCTTCCTCAGAGGAAGCATATTTACTAACCAATAAATAAATAAATAAATAAAGGAAGAGTTCTATCCATCCAAGAAAGGACCTGCTGAATGTTCAATAAGTCTGTCTCCTTTCATAAGCAGGGAGGAAAATATTTCTGATTTGTAAATATACACCCGTGCCTCGATGGGGTGCCTGTAATACAAGTGAATTTCGTTGCAGATTTCTAGTATCTCATCTTCCCTCCTCAGCCAACCACACTATCTTTCAAAAGAGTTTATCAATTTGCTACTTGAAGAATTCTCTGATGCTGAGATGATCTGAGTAGCAGTCAGCATAAACAAGGGTTTTCTAACCAGAATATCATGATTTTCCACACATCAATACTGTAAGTCATTCCTAGTGGATCGTGGCCAGAGTCTTTAATAGTGTGATTTCTGGAGATATGAAAGGCCCTTAGGCCAAGACATAATTCTCCTCCTATATAACTCTTTAAATTTCTCTGCAGTCTTTTATTCTGCAGTTAGAGATGAGGCTTGAAGTGCAAATATCCATAAAAATAGTAGTTAATTGACTTACTTTTTTTTTTTTTTTTTTTGTGACTTACTTTTGTACTAAGGCAAGCGATACCAGATTCTTTTCTAAGGTAACATTTACTGAAAAGGAAGGGCACTGGCCAAACCACCATTAGGGTGTTGGGCGGGGTAGAGACCAGAAACTGTGATGAGAAGGCCTAGCACACAAAAGAATAAATGAAGTCAAGGATGACATAACATTTTCACCCCTTAGATTGATTTAAGTTGTTTGGTAACATCAAATATTGGCTAGGTATGAGGTTTTTTCATGCTCTGCTGGTAGGAAGGATAAATTGGTACTGTGTCTTTGGAAAAATATGTTGGCAGTATATTAAAACTCAATATCTAATCAATGGGACATAGTACATATGACCAAAGAAACACATGTTAGGTTGTCCAAAGCATCATTCTTTATTAAAGGGGGAAAAACTGTCTAAATGTCCAGCAAAGAAAGAATAATTTCACAGGCTAGAGTACATTCATATCATGACATACTAGGTAGAAGCTGTAGAAAATGAAAACAATCAATGTATACCCATATGGAAAGATAGTTAATATGTGATGTGAAGTTAAAAAAAAAATTATATCTCTTTCCCTTACTATGTATTTATATATATTCATATATGTATGGAAATGCATATAAAAATTCTGGAAGACATACTCAAAATGGATAATAGTGATGGCCTGAGATTGGGAGGTAGTAGATGAAAGAGATTTTAGAACTGTAATGTTGGAATTTTTTTCATTGGGATGTATCAATGTATTTCAAAGGAGAAAGAATGCACTGCACATGTATTAATACCTAACTGACAAGTACTCTGAAAATCAAAAGTGAATCATTGAATGTGAGAACTATTGTAAAATGTTTTAAATATAAGCTACCTCTTTCTTCTTTTTTTTTTCAAATTAATTTATTTTATTTATTTATTATTTTTGGCTGCGTTGGGTCTTCCTCATTGCCCGCAGGCTGTCTCTAATTGTAGTGAGCAGGGGCTACTCTTCTTTGCGGTGCACAGGCTTCTCATTGCGGAGCACGGGCTTAGTTGCTCCACGGCATGTGGGTTCTTCCCAGACCAGGGCTCGAACCCCTGTCCCCTGCATTGGCAGGCGGATTCTTAACCACTGCACCACCAGGGAAGCCCCTACCCCTTTCTTCTTAAGCATGAAGAATTTCCTGAAGGTCACATTGCTTAGTAGTGTTTCAAATGGACTGCCATCTTTGACCTCCTGACTTCAGCTCTAGCACCCCTTCCACAATTTTGAGCTTAGTCTCAGGACACCAGTGCATCTTTAGCACCAGTGCTAAAATTCCTTGCTATGCAAAAGTAAGGTGATCGTACTCTAATGAATGTGGGATAAAGGGTTAGGTCAGGGACAACTGGCTGACTTTACCTGATTCAAAAGGACAAAAGACTGACTTTACCTGGTTCATATCCTACTTTGGTTCTGGTTAGAAGAGTCTATTTTATATCTTCCTTTTAAATTTTCAACTAGAAGTGTTGGAACTACTGGGAAGTATGGGAGAATAAGCCAAGAGAATGGCTCTCAAATGTGTTTTTTATGATTTTACACTTTGATAATACCAGCTGAAGCTCTGATAGTGACAAAAGGAAAATGGCTTTGCAAACAAAATGTATTAAATTTTGTTTAATTATACAACTAAAGGACATTCAATTGTAGTTAATTGGAAAATGCATTCCAGATTAGGAGATCTGGGTTCTATCCCAGTTTGCCCCATGAAAGATGTGTGGAAAATCTGAATATAGTATGGAAAGAATGATAACTTCTTACCTAGGTTGCTGGTAAAAATAAATATGATAAAATGTTTGACAATAGCTGCCACACTGATTAAAGTGCACAATAAATTCTTGTTGAACTGAACTCTATTGTACTATTCTTCAGTACTCTTATTTCAGAACTTTTGCAAATTAAAAGCAAAGAGGAAGATAAGATGCAGAAAGGGTAACAGAGAAGATGTAGCATACTTTGGAGAACTGATCATAGAATTTTGGAACTTGTAGGAGCTTAGATACATTTTTAGTTATCCCAAGAGTCTCACTTTTTTTTTTTTTAATTAATTAATTAATTTATGGCTGTGTTGGGTCTTCGTTTCTGTGCGAGGGCTTTCTCTAGTTGTGGCAAGCGGAGTCCACTCTTCATCGCGGTGCGCGGGCCTCTCACTATCGCGGCCTCTCTTGTTGTGGAGCACAGGCTCCAGACGCGCAGGCTCAGTAATTGTGGCTCACGGGCCCAGCTGCTCTGCGGCATGTGGGATCTTCCTAGACCAGGGCCCGAACCCGTGTCCCCTGCATTGGCAGGCAGATTCTCAACCACTGCGCCACCAGCGAAGCCCCAGTCTCATTTTATACATAAGGAAATTGAGAACCTGAGAGGTTAAATGACTCGCCTAAAATCACTCAGTAGGATAGAGCCAGGTCTTCACAGTTTCACTCAGTTAACTTTATTTTTCAGAAAGTTCAGTGATGGTTTCTTTTGAAGGGAAGAACACAGCCATTCTATCTGCTTCCCTAAAGGATGCCAGAAAACAATCAACTGTGGAACACTCTATAAAGGGAAGCTCAGTGAGTGAGAGAATTGTATTGTTTACCTCAACAATATGCTATCAACTTCTCAACCATTTGTTTGGTCATCAAATTGACCTGCTGCTATTGATACCAATGGGGGCAAGTTTGGGAGAGGGGTATATACCTGCCTCAAGGTCTCCTGGTGCAAAATATGGAAGAAGAAAAGTAAAAAACTAGGAAATAGGACCTTGGGCTGGTTAAGTGATGTCACCTAGCTTATTCTACCAACAGAAAACTGCTGTTTATCTTTAAAAGAAAACATTTTCCAATTTTTCTCAGCCACATGTTCTGTAACTGGAATGATGCAGTCCTATATTTTAGATCTCTGGTAAAATAAAGAATTAAATAAAGAGAGAGCATGTAAAGGTTTAAAAAATTATTTAGACTTTATAAAAATTTGAATTAAAAATAGAGCATTGTTATGCTTCCTAAGCCAACAAACTAGATATTCACTAGTTATACTGTATATTGAATTTTAAATTAATATTTTTATAATTACTTCAGAAATGTGCATGATTCCTCTCAAATGCTGCCATAGAAAACATTTTCAATTTTCAATGTGTTGAATTATGTGTGGACCGATTATATAAAATGAATTTGAACTGAAATTTTGTTTCCTTCAAAATTCCAAGCAATTGTTTAAAAATAATTGTTTCTAAGAAGGATATAAAATAAATCAACATTTCACAACCAATAAATACAAAATACCAGATGATATAAGCAATCATTTTTAAATATTAAATCTTTATTCCCAATCCCCTTTGCCAAGTCCCCTATTTTTGAGGAGTACCTCTGGAATTCTATTTTTTAACATCAGTAGAAGCTCTTTCCAGTTGTTTTTTTTTTTTTTTTTCCCAGCTGTGCTAAGTAGAAGAAAGGGTCCTTGGAACCAGACCAATTTGGTTTCAAATTCTTTCTCCACTACTTGCTAGCTTACTAGCCGTGGAACCCGGGTCAAATTATTTTACTTCTCAACTTTCTCTTCAGAAATTGAAAATTATAATTCCTACCTTGAAGGTTTTTTTGAAGGTTAAAGGAAACAATCACTCCTTTACCATATAGGTATACAAACCCGTATGAAAAGCACTTAGCATGATGCCTGACTTGGAATGTGCTCGGGTTTTGGAATACCACCCTCTTCCTCTTGAGTCTGCACGGAGCTTCCCAATCTGTTTTTAAAAACTCCCAAAAGGATTTCAGGGTCAAGTAAGTTTGGGGGAGCTACATAAGTAGTCCCTCTCTTTGGTCTAAGAAAATGCACATTTGCATATTAAAGGTTCTAAGGCGGCATAATCTGATGTTTTTCAATTTTATTTGAACACAGATTCTTTAATCTCTAAAGAACATAAATGAATGGTTCTAGGGAACTCAGTTTGGGGAAAATTGGGCCAGAAAATGCGGAAGTATGGGTAATGGCTTTAAGTCTCCTGAGAACAGGGAAAAAGCTTAGAAGGAAAAAACAGGGACAGCTTGTGTAGCTGTCCATTCCCATTAGAGTTTCCTCCCTTTTTCCAATTAGAGTATGGGTCCCTTAGAGGAAGGCTTTCAGACTTTCCCATCAAAGTACCCCTAAAGCAAGGGACACTGCACACTTATTTTATCATGAAATCCCATGAGAGTCTCCCATGTTCCACCATAAGATACCTGTTTGTTTAAATATAAAAATTTTAATTATTGAGAAGTAAATGACAATAATTTCCTACACACACACACACACACACACACACACACACACTTGTTCTCTGATCAATTTTATGTTCCTGTAAGATGTATCAAATTTCGTGCTTATTTGGTATACAAATGCAAACTCCCTGGTATAATACTGAGCAGGCATGGGAGGAGTACATATACTCCAGTATGAGAGGCAGGGCCTTGAGTCAGCTAGTCTACAAATATTGACTGTGTTCTCTAGAATGGGAACTGCTTTAGGGGCTGAGCAAGGAGGCAGAGACGTTTTGTGCTTTTAAGGAGTTCTATCATAAGTTGTGTCCCATGAATGAGAAATTCTTACAATCTGTGTCCCATGAAAGTGCGTGGGGGTCGGAGTGCTGACCATGAGGAGGGAAGAAGTGAGACAGCCAGTAAACTCATGAAATGATAAATAAGGTCACTTTTAGCACTAATTGATTCTATGAAGAAGCTGCAACGGTGATAGAGTGACTGGTGGAAGCTGCTTGAACCAGAGGGTCAGGGAGGTTCTGCGAGGATGAAAATTCTGGCTGAAGCCCACTCCTAAGAAGGATGCCATACAAAGGGTTGTGTGAAGAACTTTCTAAGTTGAAGGCAGGACACTTACAAAAGCCCAAGGATGGGAAATGTCTTGGCATGTGTCTCAGGTTGGATATTTCACAATAGACCCTAAGTTAAGGACAAGGTACAGGTAGTTTATTTGGGAGGTCATCTCAGGAAACACCAGAGAGGAAATGGAGAAAGTGGACAAGGAGAGAGAAAAACCAAGAAAGGGTGTGTTATGAGAGGGCAACTGCTATAGATAACAGGGACTTATTTCCCCTGGGGTGGAGCTGCTGAGAGAAACCATCTGGATCTCACCTCACAGTCATCCTTAACAGAGGGCTGGGAGGGGGCCATGTATCTGCCTTCTCCCATAGCTCACTGGCTATTATCCTCAGGGTATTAATGCTCCTGCGCTTTCAGGTTGTACCTGTGGAGGTCAAGCAAATTCCTGAAGAACTAAAGAAAATCCTCAGGCAAATAAGAAGAGAAACCCAGATGCTAAAGACAGGAAAATGTCAGTATGCTGAAAACTCTTCAGGGGCAGGGAGGATAATGGCAGGGTATCAACAGTGCCTGTCTTCCATAGAATCGAACTCAAAGCTAACTTGGTTGAAGCATAATAGGGGAAAAATGTAAAGATGAGTTCAGGGAGGTTGGCAGAAGCCAGATGATGTGTAACTTTGCCTATTTTAAGTCCATTTGCAGTGAGTAGCCACTGGAGGGTTTTAAGTGGGAAAATGATCTGATCTGATCAAGCTTTAGAAAGATAGCTATGTGGATTTTCTTTTTTTTTTTTTTTTGGTTGTTGTTATTTTGGGGTTTTGTTTGTTTGTTTGTTTTTGTTTTGTGGACAATTGCCTGCAAGAAGGCAAGAGGCAGGAAGAGGGATAAAAAGGCTATTGCATAATAATAAAGAGATCATAGTCAATTAAGTTTAGTGGTAGATTATTAGTCTTCATCTTAATCTATAAGCAGTATTTGAGAAAACTGATCACTTCTTTTTGAAACACTTTCTTGGCTTGGCTTCCAGAAGACCACTTTCTCTTGATGCTCCTATTACCTCTTTGGGACTCTTACTCAGTCTCTGTTCTTGGAGTGCTCCAGGGCTCAGTTCTGGAACATTTTTCTCTGTCTTTACATACTTCTTAGGTGATCTCATGTAGTCTTATGGCTTTAAATAGGCACCCATTAGTCTTTCAAATGTATATCTGTAGACCAGACCTTTTTCTTGAACTCCAGAGTCATTTATGTCACTACAAACTTCATTGTCTTTTGGGGGTCTGATTGACCTCTCAAAACTAAGATGTCAAAAACTGAACCCTTGGTTCCCCTGACCTCTGCAAATGGTGGTGGGGATTAAAAGGGTAGCAGTGGAGGTGATGAAAGTGATTGGTTCATGAAACATTTTGGAGGTAGAGCCAACAAGTCTTAATGATGTATTAGATGTGAGGATGAGCAGGAATCTAAGATGGCAAGTCAGTTTTGACCTGAATAACTGGAAAGGTGATAGTGATATATACTGAAACAGAAGGTGTAGATTTGACAGAGAAAATCAGCCGTTCTGCTCTGACTATATTAAGTTTGATATGTGTGTTAGGCATTCAAATAGGATATGTGAGGTAATTGAGCACTCCATCTAAAGGAGAGATTCCCTCACTCGCATCCATATCTAAAATGAGGATTTTACAAAGATGTAGCCCAAATAAAAGCTCTCTGTTTCTCTCTGCATATTGGGACTACAGAGTTGAAGAACAGTGTCTAACCATTAAACACTGAGGAAAGAGTAGATGAAGATATGGACTGACAAACATGCCTCTGCAGTGGATCCTAAAATATTCACAGGCAGGTTAGCAGCTGAAAACATCAGGCAATCATTATCAAATAGATTTTGATATAAAAAAATGAAACTATTATAGCCAAGTCAGTCCTTTTAAAATTCTCTGCTCAAATCCCTCCAGAGACTTCCATTTCACCTAGAATAAACGTCCTGACTATGTCTGACCTGGTTGTCTTTAATCTCTCAGCCCCTGCCCACCTACCCTCCTCTTCCCCTAACACGTCACACTTGCACACTCAGCCCCGCCCACAGTGGCCTCTTTGCTCTACCTTAAACACTCCAAACTGCCCACTGGTAGCCTTTGCCCTTGTTCCTTCCCTCTGCCTGGAGCTTTCTTCCTCCCAGCTATGTGTTAGGCTTCTTTCCTAGCCTCAATCTGATCTTGCTCAAATGTTTCCTACACAAGAGACCCTCCTTAGACCATCTTATGTGGAATATCAGACTCTGTTGTTGTTTTTCCCTTTATTCTGTTTATACTTCTTCACAGTTTTTATCACTACTTCAGCTTAGTTTAAGTATTTATTTGCTTGTTATCTGTCTCTCTTATTAGCATGTAGGTATCAATAGGCCAGGAGCTTTACTTGGTCTGTTTTATTTAATGCTTTATCCCTAGATCCTAGAACATTACCTGACACATAAGAGGTGCTTCGTAAGAATGTAATTGAATAAATGAACAAATCATTCTTTTTAAAATGTATATCATCAAATGTTTCTTATGTGGAAATCGAATGTGATAGAATGCCAGGTAAGAACTATCTGATAGGCAGGAGAAACCTTCTGTGATAGGATATCTCAGAGGGAACAGTCTCAGAGCCTAGATTTAAAAATCTAGGCCGACAGGTCCTACAATCAGCATCAAGGAAATCTCTCAAAATTTAGCATGTCCCCAGATATATTGGGAAAGAGCCATTTCCCAGTCATTCAGGGAAAGAGCTCCAGTGTCTGATTCAGGGCTGGGGGTTGGGAAGGAGGAAGTTAGAATGACAATAATCATATTGTGTAAACTACTGAGACTGGATCTCAGGTAAAGTAGAACAATCAAGGACATAATGACAGAACTAGAGTATATATTAGACTCGTGTTTCTCAAACTTTTTGTACATTAGAATTAACTGTGGCAGGGGGGCACTTTTAAAAACTCTCTGTGATGAGGTTGTACCCTATACCAATAAAGTGACTCCAAGGTACAGACAAATTTGAGACTCAGTGTACTAGACATTGCTCTTCAAAGTGTGGTCCCCAGACTGGCAGCTCTGGCATTACCCAAAACTTGTTAGAAATGCAGAATTACAGGCTCCATGACTACCTACCAATCAGAATCAGCATTTTAACGAGATCTGTGTGATATGTACACACATTGAAATTTGAGAAGCACTAATGTAGACTGCAAGGTAAGAGCTAGGCAGGAAATAAAGTCATTAATCCTTAATTCCCTGAAGTGAATTAGAGAACCATAAATCCTCCTATGTTCACTATACTTTCTGATTTGGGTCAGAGTTAGATCAGAGCCTGGGAGCAGGGGTGGGTGTAGAGGGCATTGAAATGAAGTACAGATGGCCTTACCTCTTGGGAGAGGTCATTTAATGGAATAGGGAACCAGACAGGGTTTAAATCCAGTTTATGACAACTGGTAGGAGATAGGATTGGAATGGTAGGTTGGTTTCAGACTGTAAATGAGCCACAAATAGTGATGGTGTTGGAGCAGGTGAATAACATAATAAAATCTATATTTTGGATGCAGATTGACCAGGTAGAAATTCTTGATGCATTCCTGAGTAAAACAATAATGAGTTGAGAATAGTACAAGAATGAGAATAAGTGGAATTTTTTTCACTGTTCTTCAATATTAATGTATGTTCACAAGTCAAAATTAGGTTGTATAGCTTATTATTTTAATCATCCAGACATTAAAAACATCACCTAAAATTAGGAGAACATGTAGAATCCAACAGTAGATTAGAAATTGCTTTGCTTGGTTAGCTTTGTGAAGATCCTGCTAAATTCTTTTCTTCAGAAATGTAACTTTTTATTTCCACGTCAATAACATAGTTGACATTTTATTTTTTGCCATTTCTTATAATTATTCTTACAATTGCAAACTTTAAAGTTGTAATACATTTTATGTATTGTAAGAAAGTATTGGTATATACAAAAATTTCTCTGGGCTGCTAATCAAGCCCAATATATGCCTTCACATTTATGTCACCTCATTTTAAATGCATGAGCTGGTTTCATTGTGAAGAGTTAGGGAAATGTAGGAAAACTAAGAAGTGAAAGAAATTTGAGGACCATCCAAGGAATCTGATTTATGGTGGAAATGGCTCTCTTACCTATTACATAGTATTCTATCATATGTATTTTATGTTTTTAAAAATTGCAACTGGGCTTTGACCTACTAAATTACAATCTCTATGAGGTAAGGTGAAATTCCAGACACTGTTCCTGGCGTGGAGTGGGTGCTCAATAAGTATGTTTTGAATAAATGAATGAATGATCATCAGCTTTTAGTCTGGGAGGAATCTGGCTTGTCACTGCCCCTTTCTCTGGAGGGAGTTGCCCTTATCTGATGGGAGCTGCCTTTCCCGGAGAAAGCTGGGAGGTTAGGCTTCTGGAATCACAGCTTTGCCTTGCTTTCTCTGCACTGCCTTACCCTGCTCATCCCCCTCCCTTATAGGTATCTCCCGAAAGCACTTTCAATATGTAATTTGCACAAGAACTCCTGTCTCAGACTCTACTCCTAGGAAGTCTTACCTAAGATGTTATATTTGTATGTATAATTGTTAAATATTATATATATGTACATGTGTATGTATGTATGTATGTATATACATGTGTATGTATGTATATATATATGCATGTGTATATACACACAAAAATTTCCAAAATTTTTATCCTGTCCTATATTAAGAAGTACATTTTACATTTTGATCTAGTATAAAATATTAATAAAAATATATATACTTACACACATACACATATTTATTCATTTGACAACAAATGTCTGTCTATTGCCTATTATGTGCCAAGCACTGTTCTCTGTTGTGTTTGATGGGGAAACAGCAGTGAATATAGAGCTTACATTTATAATACAAAACTTAACTTTACCAAGTGCTATGCAGTCTGATACATGGTATTCTATTCTAATATTTTCTTTTACAATCTATTGTAGTCTATTCCTTTAAAAAAAAAATGCTGTTCATGACCCACTAAATTGATTTAACAATCTGCTTGAGAGCTGTAACCATCAGTTTGAAAATAGTGCCTTAGATAGTGTCAGATCTCATTTTATAAGGTATAAGGATTTTTTGTTAATACCTTCAGGCATTTAATATGATACAATATTTAATATCAAGGAAAAATATATAACTGGCATATGCATGGTAATATTATCTTATTCCTTGAAGGCTTATATGATTCAACCTTTATTTTTTATTAATATTTCTTTTCAAAATACCCTTTTCATCTTCTTCAACTAGAAGTCAGTAGATGAAGCTTTTGCCCTATGTCTAAACTGTCAAGGTCTCTAAGAGAAAATGTGCTTTAAAGAAGTAGTAGTTAATGGTCACTCTTGCACTATAAATTCTATTGGCAGATACTCTACTAGCTGGTAGATAAAAGGATGACTTTCTCCTTGAAAACTCTAATGAGACTTGGGAATAATATACAATCTGTGATTCAGGTACTATACTCTAAATGTAAGAGCTTTTAAACAATCTTAAAACCTTATCTAAAATAAATCACATTATTTCTTGTTATTTCTTAGAGAAGTAAAGATATCTAATACGTTATAAATATTAGTGAAGTAAAACAACTTTAGTTTTTGAGCCTAAAAAAATTCATTTTCTTCTTGAGAAAAGGTTATGACATATGTTTGCCATTTGATTGATTTAGAAGTGAGGAAGTATTGTATTATCTACACATATATTCTTTCTGGAGAGAAGCTTAGAAAGGCCAGGGCTGAAGCAGTTGCGAATGGTGGAAGGAAAGCATTCCCCCAAGCATGACCTGGATTTAAATACTAATTCTACTGAAGGAATAGGTGGCATAGGGCTTGCTTATGAATTTCAACTTCCTTTCTGTAAAATGGGATAGTAATCCTAACTTCTCAGACTTGTGGTGAGAAAAAAATGTCATAATACACTGAATATCTGGCTTATTATCACTCAGTAGACACTTAGTAAATGCTGATTTATTTCAGTTAATATTCATCAGGAGGGAACATTTAGCTAGCCTGGTGAGAGAAGTTCATGAGAAAATTGTCTGATTGTTTAATACACCCATTGGGACTTACACATTCAAACAATAGCTCTGAGAGGCTACATGTAGAGGCCAGTGATGATGTCCTTACTCCCAGCATCTTCAAAACTCCACTTTGGAATTGCCCTCAGAATATATCTTACCTTATAGTCACATTTTATGATTGAGATTATTCAGTATTTACTCAGCTGCATCTCTAACTTTCTCACCAGGCTTACACCTCCATAATGTGGTGGTTTTAAAAGTCCAATTCGACTTTGAAAGGTTAAGCTATTTAAAAAACATGATGCAGGACTTGAAAGCAACATTGAAAGAAAAACTCCCAAAATGCTGTGATTCACCACAACTAACGTGATTGTTAAACTACTGGCCTGACTTGCCAAGAAGCCAATTAGATACAAACTACTGACGGTGATTCTCACTGACTAGCCAAGGATAGCTCCCAGTTGCTCAGGATCAAACCACAGCTGTGAGCCAGAGCCAGGACTGTGGAATCTTGTGGTGCGCTGAGACTGAGAGCTTAGAGTTTGAGGCTTGGGAGCTTGTGAAAATCTAGAGCTTCAAGGGATCTCCCAAGGCTCCGTTCCCTAGCTAAGATATAGCTGATCTTATAGCTCTGATCTGGTTCAATGTTTCTGTTTTACTGTTTTAAGCACGCTGTTACGGGACTTCCCTGGTGGTCCAGTGGTAAGAAATCCACCTTCCAATGCAGGGGAACGTGGGTTCAATCCCTGGTTGGGGAACTAAGATCCCACGTGCCATGGGACAGCTAAGCCCGAGCTCCACAACCACTGAGCTCGCGCACCCCAATGACAGAGCCCTGTCTGGAGCCCTCGCACCACAACTGGAGAGAGAAAACCCGCACGCCGCAACTAGAGAGGAGCCCGCAGTGCAACGAAAAATCCTGCACACCTCAATGAAGACCCCGCGTCCCGCAACTAGGACCCGACACAGCCAAAATAATAAATAAAATAAATAAATATTTTTTTAAAACTATAAATAAATAAGTAGAATATGCCATTACTTCCAGTGTCTGCTTCTACTCAGAATGAGACAGTTCCACAATGATCACAGGAAAAGTTATTTAACCTTTCTGATCCTCAGGTTCCTCATATGCAAAATGGAAGTAATAAAAGTACATTCCAGTAAGGTTGTTGTGAGATTATATAAGATAATGAAAATAAAGTGTTTAATGGGGCACTTGGCACAAAGTAAACGCTCAGTAATAATAATAATTTATTATTATTATTCATAATATCTGAATATAGTGCAATCCACCTCTGTGCCCAGCTCAGTGGCTAGGAAACCCAGCTGAATTAAAGCCTATCTCTCTTGGGTATACTTAAAAGGGGATGTTAGACAACTATTACTGGGATAGGGAACATTTTACAGGGTGTCTAAAGTTCAGATTATGGGAGAAGAGAAAGCCACTAACGGCTCTGTGCTAGTTAGATAAATTTGATTTACATTCAAGTATGTTGTTTTTGTTAATGGTCATGTGCCTTTATAGTCACATTTGCTATGGATATATGGATTCAGTTTTCATGACTTCTGAACCCATTGCCCATTTCTAGAATAATAATAAAATTAATAAGCACAACTAACATTTACTGATAATTATTAAGGGTGCTACAAAAACCCTTTGATGTGGGATGTGTATCTGATTTGACATCACTATAATGAATAAAGTATCAAAGCAGAAAGAGCAGAGCTATCCTCGCCCCCCATCTTTAACTCAGCTCTCCCCACCTACCCACCCGCCCAAGCCCTTCATTCTGGTATTCACGAGTGTTTAAGGCATCGTTAAACTGTATAACTGCCAATTTTCTCTTCCTACTGGTAAAGTATAGGTATGAATGCTTTCACTTGCACCTCGGCAAATGTTTATTAAATGCTTTCTCTGAAGCACTGGTCAAAGGACTGAAGTAGAACAAACCTGCAGAGACCCACTAGCCCAGAGGCCTTGTAATGTCTCACAGGTCCACTCCCCAGACCAGTTCATTCTGTTACAGTTGAAGAATCTTTTTAACTAAATTTTCCATGTGTCAGTTTTTACATGTTTCAAATGATGATAACATTTGTCCTACTTTATAGCTTATATGAAAGTGTAGTAGGTCATTAAAGCAATGCCTTGGTCTTTGGTGGTGTTAGTTGGTCTTTGGTATTTACCAGTCAAGAGGTGACAAACAGTGGAACACTTCTAGAGGAATACCACTAGAAAACCATACAAGAAAGCTACCCATCATCACAGATGGGGCTTTGTGACAGAATGTTTAAGTCACTGTGTTTTTGAGTTCCTGTAGCCTAACCCAATTTCCAATCATTCAGGGGGTGTGTCACTTGGGATTGTTATTGTGTCATAGTGGAAAAAATATAGCTGAGATTGCTGCAGGCTAGGCACTCTTCAAAGGCAAATGAAAGAATGAAAACTCCTCTCTGACACCTTTTTAAACAAAGAAATTTTAACTATATATAATCCACGGTTCAACTCACGCAAGGCATGCCAATGTTTTCAAGTACGATTTGCTCTTAAGATGGTTACTGCCAGTTGGAAGTTATGGTTGCTGGTGAAGTCTGTGTTTTAATACACACTATTTATGTTGGTTGCTGTTTTTCAACTTTTAGGTAACATCACCCCAAAGAATGCAGCTATAACATAAAAAAGGGCAAAATTTTAAGACTTTGCTGAAGCACATTGGGAATGTCTCTTATGAAGGGGTAAGACAGCTTAAGAATTGGCTTTTTGTAAAGAACAAAATGAGGCTCATCTTTCACGACATAGAATTGGCAGCTCTGTAGTTTCTTTCCGTAAGTAAAATACCATTGATAGCTCTTCCAGTTCTTAAAGACTGGAGAAAACAGACAGCTTTACAGAAATGACAGAGTATCTAACATAGCCATTCTTTATTCATTAACTCTAAGAAGGAAAACACTTGAAATAACCAGGAAGAAAAATACCTATTTTCCTCATCACCCAACATGTCAATTATTTCTCTTTTGTCAAATATTCTGTAACCAAAATCTATTTTTACAAATAGGGGCAAGGTAATTTAGAGGAGAGGGAGGGAGGAAGAGAGAGAGGGAGGAGGGAAAAAAGGAGGAAGGAAGGGAGGGAGACTCCAAGAATGTGATGGGTCTCCCACCAGTATTTCTAGGCTCTTTATATTGTCATTAGTTTTTCTCCTGATAAGCATCCTGCCTCATTCAGGCAATATATTACACTGAAGAATCTTTTTCATTTAACTCTCCTCTGTCTCGATTTCTTTATCCTTTAAATGATGATAATGTTTGTTCTGTTTCATAGTGAAGGTGTTAGGATTAATAGTATATTACAGATAAAAATGTTTTGAACTCCCCAGAAGACATTCCTATCGTCGTCATTATCCTCAAAGTACTCTGCACTTTCTTCTTATTGCTTCTTAGCTTCCCAACATCTAGCCAGAGTAGTAGCTTAATGATGGATATAAAATAATAGAACTGCAAAAGAACTCAAGATTGTTGAATTCAACCTTCTTTTCCTTTATACAGAATTGGATAGTGGGGCTTAGAGACATTAAATGACTTTTTGAGGTTACCATAATTCCCTGCTCAGTTTCCTCAACTATGAATGATTTTCAAGACTATGTTGTCAACTCTTCTCTTTATATGCTTATTTTCTTAGCAGCTTGAACTATTTAAACTTGAACTACAGTCTCTACTCTAAAATTTCTAAAATTGGCACCTCTATGTTTGGCAGGCATGTTCTTCAATCTCATACATTTATTTGTTTTTACAACTTGAACAATTAGATAACTGTACTAGTTTCCCAGAGCTGCCTAATAAATATCACAAATTGCATGATCAAGTGCTTAAAACAACAGACATTTATTCTCTCATGGTTCTGTGTGAGAAGTCTGAAATCAGGGTGTCAGTAGGGCCTTACTCTGAAGTCTCTGGGAAATAATCTTTCTCTGCCTCCTAATAGAGTCTGGTTGCTGCTGGCAATCCTTGGCATTCCTTGGCTTGCAGCTCTGTCACTCCAATCTTTGATTCTGTCATCACATGGTCTACTCTCTCTTCGTATTTGCATGTCTTCAAATCTCCCTCTCCTTAGAAAGACACCAGTCACTGGAGTTAGGCCCACCCTAATCCAGTATGACCGCCTCTCAACTTGATTAATCAATCTGCAAAGACCCTATTTCCAAATAAGACAGATCTCTTTCACAGGTACCTGGGGTTAGAACCTCAACATATCTTTTTAAAGGACACAAAACAACCCACAACAATAACCTACTCTTACAACAAAATCAAGATGGCTAAAATCAACCTCATTAGAGTCTTTGGAAATTGACTTCATTTCTGTCAATAGTATCACTAATCTGGAAGTGTTTAGGAAACAGATAATTTTAATTCTTCTATCACACTTATGCTCTAGATTCAATTTGCCATGAGGTTCTACTGTTTGTTCTTTTGAAATATCCATCAACTTTCTTTATTGTCCATTGCCTCTGCATCTGCCCTGGGCCAGGCCTTTAATTCCCAAGTTAGTTTTGTTGATTCCAGTCTCGCTCTTATATAGCCCCTTACTTCTCAAAATGTAGTCCAAGGAACAGGAGCATCAGTATCAGCTACAAGCTTGGTAGAAATAAGAATTTTGGCCCTATCCCAGACCTGATTGTGATTCTGAATTAGAATCTGCATTTTAACATGATCACCACGTGATACCCATTAAAGTCTGACAACCCTGAGGTGGTTCAGAGCAAAACTGATGCTCTTTTAAGGTATCCCGAAGCCTAACTTGTTGGAAAAATTTTTAAATCCCTTCCAATTCTAGCTTTATCCAGACCAATTAAATAAATTAAATCAAATATGTACAATGGGATATTATATCAGAAATATTATAAAACTAATAATGATATCCAATATCATTAAGTCGCTTGGAAAAAATGCTTGCTATATTGTTAATTCAAAAATGCTGGTTCTGGGACTTCCCTGGCAGTCCAGGGGTTAAGATTCCGTGCTTCCATTCCAAGGGCCACAGGTTCGATCCCTGGTTGGGGCACTAAGATCCCACATGCTGCGTGGAGCAGCCAAAAAAAAAAAAAAAAAAAAATGCTGGTTCTAAAAGATACATGGTGCCATATTTTGACTATATATATATAAAAAGATCAGTGGAATGTTGGACAGTATTAACAGTGGTCATTTTTCGTGCTGTTGTTTTTGATGACTCTTCTCCAGTTATTATTTACTTCTTGCAATGAACATGTTACTAGTTCTGTAATAATAATAAAAAGATATCATTAAAAATTTTTATCTATCTAAATTTGTGTCCCTCTACTTTTTAAGATTCATTTGCATATTGGGAATGGGATGAGATTTAAAATGGTACTTGAAGAGGGAGAGGCTTTTGACTTATGGTAGAACCACTCATTCTTGCAAGTCACCAGCAAAAAAATGTAAATGCAGAGTAAACTACAATTAGTTGCAGAGGAAGAAGTGAGGGAGTCAAGCTGTGTCTTTGATCCAGATACCAGTGTAATTTTGTCCCTTCATTTGTTTAGGCTAAAGTCAGATTATTAATTTCCTATTGCTGCATAACAAATTATTGTAAACTTTGAGGCTTAAAACAGTGCAGACATCTATTATCTCCCATGCCTGTAGATTATCTGTTGATTAAGTGTCCAGGTATGGCTTACTGGGGTCCTCTTCTTAGTGTCTCACAAGGCTGTAATCTGAGTGTTTGCTAGGCTGTGTTCTCATCTGGAGGCTCAACTAAAGAAGAATCTCCTTCCAAGCTCATTTAGGTTATTGGAAACATTCATTTCCTTGCAGCTATTAAGACTAAGGGCCCTGGCCTCTCACTAGCCGTTAGTGTGGTACCCTCAGACCTTAGATGCCACCTGCAGTTCCCTGCCACATGGCTTTTTCCATAGGGAGTTTATACCATGGCTGTTAGCTTCTTCCAGGTTAGCGGGAAAATCTTTTCCTAGTCTGCTAAAACAGAATCTCTGGTAGGAGTGGCATGCCATCAAGTTTACATATCCTATTTGCTAGTTGCTTTTCAGAATCCTGTGCACACTCAAGGGCAGAGACAGTTCATAAAATCAGGGCATGGAGATCATAGAACCATCTTGGAATTCTGCTTACCACACAAATCAGAGCACACTGGGAATTCTCCAAGAAACAGTCAGACAAAGAGCAAGAAACATGGACTTTACCCTAAAGCCCAGTGTCCCCTTCCTCTTCAGGCCTTGTAGGTAGCAGCTACTCTACTAGATGGCGAAAGAGAGGAAAGCTCTTTACCCTTCAGAAAGCAGGGATACCCACAAAGGACACATCTATCTATGTATACAACAAAATCTACAGGACATAGGGTGAAAAGACACAGCGTCCTGCCCCACTTTTTTGGAGAATCTGGTGTAAAAGTCTGCAGTACAACCTTGATATTTTTGTTTTTTCAAACTTCCATTGTGGATTCTGATGAACTTCTCAGTACTTCCAAACACGTAGAAGACTTCTCCCTTTCCGTTCACAGATTTTAAAGCCTATATAAGCCCTGCTCTGCTTCCATGTTCATATGAAACCTTTTCCAATTACCCCAGTGCACACTAATTTCTTCTTACCCTGAACTTATATACTTGAATATCTGCTTATAAAGTTCCACAGAGGTTAGTGAGTTTTTGAGTTCTCTTTCATATCTTTTGGATTTTTCTCCGCAATGAAGTTATTTCTACTTCAAAGACAGAGTTCTTGTCTCATATTAATATAAAGCAGATTTCTGGGTATATCATAGGTATATAATTTAGTTTCATTAATTGGTTAAACTCAGAAAATAGAGATGGGGCACAGGTACTTCATTTTCATAGCAGTACTTAACTTGGATTCAGAAAATCATTGTTTCAGAGGAAAATAGACTAAGGAGGCAGTATATTATAGTAGGATGTGCCCAAACTGTAGATATTCACGTACAAACTACTTAAATTTTTTGGCCACGTTTGTGTATTTTTTTGTACTAAAATTTACATGATATTTTTCTTTTAATTGAATCTTACTTGACGTCAACCTAAGCAATAATATCCATGAAACTATGTATTTCATATGGTAGTTATACATTTTACATTTTTCACTTTTGCATGAAAATACATTATATTAAAATAAAGTACTGTCCATGTACCACCTACAATTATTTCCTGTACTACTAAAATGGTGCTTATACAACTTGTTGGGAATTACTTCCATAGTGCAAAACATTTCTAGTCTCAGAAGCTGGCTCTACCTCTTTCAGACCTTGGCTTCTGAATCTTAGAGTACAGGACAAGGGTAAGAATAGTAACAACTAATGTTTATTGTTAAGTACTATCTACCTGGTAAAGTTCTAAGCATTTTATACATATTCATTGATTAAATCTCCAAAACAATCCTATGTTATTATCTCCTTTTTTTCAGACAAAGAAGCTAAGGCATAGAGAAGCTACGTAACTTGCTTAAGGTCACACACCTGGTTAACTGAGGAGCAGGGATGCGAACCCAGAGAGTTTGACTTTAAAGTCGGTTTCCTTAACTACTTCATACACTGCTACTGTGGTTTAATCTCCTACGATGAAGATTAAATGCAAAAACAACAACCACCAAAAAGCCACAACACACATACACTCACCCCGCACCTAGCACCAGACCTAATTTATAGAAAGAATTCAATATAATTTAATGATCTTTCTATAAGATATATTGGTATATTTTATTTAATCTTTTCATAGGGGTCACGAAATGGTGTTATATCAGTCTTTAAACCTCAGACTGGATAAGTCTGAAGCTTTCTCATTGAGGCAACTAATAAAACTTCAGACAACTTTCCAGTGGGATTAGAGAGCAGAAGTGCATCTGATTTGAGGAATTTTACATTGATCCCTGACACAACAAAGGTGGTTTAAATTGACCTTCCTGAAAGTTTGCAGGTCATGAAGACCAATTAGTTGCTATGGTGTCAATAAGTGCAAATTGCTTTAGATTCTTGGTGAATAGGGAAATCTCCACTGGGTCAGTGCCCAGGGCAATGAGGTACTAAAGGCACTGCAGGTGGTTTGAAGGCAGACATTAAAAAAAAAAAAAAAATCCACAACTCTGCTGGGCTTTGGCGGTCCACTCATAAATGGTGATGTGCTCGGGCAGCTTCTTTAGCCTGTAGAAGAAAATCAAGGTGCTGATCTCAGCCTACACATCACCGTGTGGTCTAGATTAATTTTATTTTAGGGATAATTGTTTCTTTAGACATGGTACAGCAAAAAAAAAAAAAAAAAAAAAAAGATTAGACAGAATTGCTTATTTTGTGGGACTTTTGATTTTCAGTAAAACATCAAGATATAACTAATTAATAATCCTTCTCTCCAGTCTTCATTTTAAAGATCTTCATTTAAAGTTAACAGAAAAGAAAATATATAAATAAATGTCTAAGTTGAAATGTGGAAACCAAATATTCAACCTTTTTAAAAAACTAATTCAGAACTCAACTTAGACATGCCATTACGTTACAGTAATCATTAAAAAAAATTCTCCAAATTAATGATGCATATACTGCCACCATAAACAGAGTTAACTGAGATAATTAAAAGTATTCTTATTCAGTTAATAAGATAAAGTGTCAGTTGAGAATGAATACTGTGAACTTCTGCAGATAGCGTAGAGCAGAACACCTTGTCTTTGTAAAAACATAACTATATCCAACAATTGCAACATGTTTTATTCATACGGTGTTTATGTCTGGATATGTCCAAGCTATTTGCTAGGTGAACAGTCACACTTGATAGATCCAGGAGGGAATTTCTTGGTACAATGAACAAAAAGAGTTATTTTGTTCTTGTGTTCCAACCTCAGACCAAGGGAAAAGAAAAAAACTGTCATAAAAATATGGTCACCTTTCTGCCTTTAAAACTGTGCTGGTGCCTGGGGAAGGATTCTCAGAATGAAGAAAAAAAAAAATTGGTGACATTACAGGGGACATTTTCTGTTCTTCCCTTTGTAATAGTCAATCTTGTTTAGACAGTAGCCTCTGAGCGGACTGGGAACAGTGTATGAGGAGTGATGGCACGGGACTCGGGGGCAAGGGATGCACAAATCTGTTACATAGTGACCAAGACCTGATTTTTTTCTACTAAAACTTCACTATTTCAGCTTTGTTTCTGGATGCTCTAATACAGTCAGATTTCTGTATGTCAAGTGCCATAATCCAAACTACTGATAATAAAAATAAAACACTTAATATACCTGTTTAATGCTCTTTTACTCTCCCCTTCCCTATGCTGCAAAGACAAAGGTATACTCGTTGTAATTAAAAGTGAAAACAATCAACGTGGCCTTTAACAATAAAGCTTTCTGTTACGTAGCTGTAAAAATTCAGCAATTGAAAATAGAAGAGGGCTATAACCAAGGGAAAGGTCCATAACCAGCTAAGGTTATGCCCTGGGGTTTTGCTCCTTCCGCATTTCAAGGGTAACATTAGGTCACCATCAGAAATAAGAGTGGGTAGAATTTTTTTGGTGTTCATTTTAGTTCCAATGACCCTGGCAAAAGGCTACTTACTGAAGTGTGTTTGTTTGTGGAGGTAACTCCATGGGGAGTTTTTTAGATTATGCTACAGGAATGGGGCTTGTAATGAAAAACGCCACTTAAAGAAACATGGACAAAGCATCTGAGCTCGGTTACCTTCCTTGTACAACTAAGAAGCCAAGTTTTTTTTTTTTTTTTTTTTTTTAAGTCTTTATTGAATTTGTTACAATATTGCTTCTGTTTTATGTTTTGGCTTTTTGGCTGTGATGCATGTGGGATCCCAGCTTCCCGACCAGGGATCGAACCTGCACTCTCTGCATTGGAAGGTGAAGTCTTAACCACTGGACCACCAGGGAAATCCCAGAAGCCAAGTTTTTTTCTCAAAAAAAGTTTTTTTTCTTGAAAAAGTTTCTTTGTGTGAATTGTGTGCCCTCCATCGTTGTTCCCAGCTGGAGATCAAGTGCTCAAAAGCAAAACAGGAAGTGAAAAACTAGGACTGTTACCAAAAGCCAGGAAAGAAAAGTTGCTCTGCTGGCAATTTGGGGTATTTGCAATAGATAGCCCAAGTGGAGGATGGCTGTGAGTGGTGTTGCCTCTCTTTCCAACAGTCACATAGACGGATGTTTAGTGAACTTGCCCACCGAAGACAGTGCCTGACCTCTTTGAGACCTCAAATTGGATACTGAGTACGTTGCCTCAGATGAAAGTGAAAGAGCCCACAGTGTCGAAGACTTGGAATTAGTAGCGTTATAAAATAGAGCACTTGAGGCAAATTGGCCTTACGGGGTGAACAACCAGAAAAGAATAATTTGTCTGAAAACTCTATCCTCACAGAACTGAACATGAAGGGACAGGACCTGAAATGAGAAATTGAGCCCAAATAGGTAACCAGTAACCAGAAATAGCCAGACTCTGCAAAATTCCAAATACAGTAGATGAACTCAGATGACTGGACCTGACTCTTGTTTAGGGCAATTGAGGCAGCTCGCCTGGGTCCTGCGTTTGCTGTCTGATGGAAAGGACAGGGCAGGGGAGCATCATGCTTTATTCTTCTTTTCCATACTTCATTAAAACTCAGTTCCCAAAGTTTCTGTCAGAGAGCCTGTAGGAGTTGTCGACAGTGTGGCTTCCTCATATTTGGTGGTTTGGGATAGGCCTGCACCGGGTACAAGGCCCCGGCTCCAAACACTTTTAGGTATGCCTCTGCAGGCATGGCGCCAGTAAATAATGCTGACTCTGTTTTAGGCCTTGACCTTGGGTGGAAGTGGGGAAGCGTGAGCTATGGGTAAGAAGTGAGATGATCTGCATATGCAATCTGAAGCTGTCTGCTTTGAAACTCTCAACTTCATCAGGTGAAGGCATGTTTATAATAGAACCACTCTCTGAGGTGCCATTTTGGATATGGGAAAAAAATTGAGGTGCAAAGAAACATAAGCTCTGGATTACTCCCCCCTAGTCATTCGTTCCAACTGGATTTTAGCTTCCTGAAGAGAGGGACCATTTATTTTTCATTTTTCAATCTTGATTTTTCAATTTTTTTGCAATCCCTAGAGAGCCAAACACTCAGATGGGGCCTCAAAAAATGTTTGTTGAAGGGATGAATGGAAAGGCAAAACCTAAGAACCAAGATAAGATTTTATGTTTATGTTTACTGTTTTTTGATTTACTGGTATCTGCTTTTAGAGTTGCCTCCTGCAATGGGAACAGCCTCTCCTCTTTTCTTACACATGCCATGCCAGTGTGCCCAGGAACGGAGATTGAGTTCCTGAAGAACTGGAATGTAGGAGTAGAACTGGAGGTGGAGTTGAGAGATGGAGAGGCAGGGGTGACCTGAATGCTTAAGAAAACATCTGTGACTAATTTATGCATTCCCAGATTTACATGGAAAATCTCTGGACTACTGGGGAGAGATCTGGCTTCTTTGTAAAGAAGAGAAGATTTTGATGCCATGTAATCTGGCTTCAGAAGCCCATCACCCTGCCATACTCACACACACACACACACACACACACACACTCCCCAATCACTATACTATGGAAAGAAGAGATTGATTAGGTCTAACCATTAGAACATTTGCACTGAAGAGCACACTGAGAAAGAACCCATTGATTTACATTTACCTCATCAAGTAACATCTTTTTTGGACTCCATATATATGCTCTTATTTGGAATTAAATCAAGATGGCCAAAGCTCACAGGCACAAGCTAGAGGGGCCCAGCCTTGCCTAGTTTAAAAGAAAATATTTGTCTATTTATCTTGTTCACAGATATGGACTAGAGTGTACTAAGTAAGTTTCAAGGAGTTTAGAGGCGTATGCCAGTAACAAACAGCATATTGAACTAGGTACAAGTGCTCAGGGAGGGAAGTGCCAGAGGCAGTGATGGGTCTGGTTTTATTTAGCACATTTAATAATGATCTAGAAGAGGGAGAAAACACATTAAAATCACAGATTATACTAAATTGGCAGGTGGTGTAAACACAAATGAGGGCAAACAAAAGGATATAAAGAATTTAGCACAGAAATGAGATTCCGTCAGGAAAAAAATACGTTTTCACATCTGTGCAAAGTATCTTAAATCAGTGATGGAAATTGTTTTAAAAGTCATTTAGCTCAGAACATGTTCATAGACATTGCTCACATTTATAAGTGCTAACCCCTCCCCACTCCGAGCTGGTTTTATTCCTAGATTATACTGTTTATTCTTATCTTTTAAAACTATAAATCTGGTCAAGTCACATCTCTGCTTAAAATTTGAAAGGTTCTGAGTTTCCTACAGGATGCAGTCTAAGCTCCTTAGCCCTATATAGGAGACCCTTCCTTCCCTATTTTTGTCCATCTTCCCAGCCCCTTTCACACGTCTGTCTGCTCTGTGCTCCTATGGCATCCAGGCACAATTATCCGTAGCTCCCTGATTGCATCTCACCTTACTACTAACTGTACCATCTGCTCAGGGCTCCAGTCCTTTCTCTCCTCTGGGTTATCTCCATATGACCTTCAAGATTCAGTTCTGGCCTTGCCTCCATCACAAGCTTTCGTGCACAGAAACCATCCCCACCCCAGAGTTTGGTTTGGTGCCTTCCTCGGTACTGCCATCCACCCACTACCCACTTCTAATATAACAAGTTGACAAAGATAAGAACTAGATTTATTGAACACTTAATTATGTTCCAGACTCTGTGCTATGTGTTTTCATGCAATGCCTTTATAATTATCACAACAACCTTAGGAGGCAAGTATAATGACCTCAGTTCTATATATAAGGAAATTTCGTATTAGGTTAACTAACTTGCCCAAGATTACACAGTCAGTAAGTGGCAGAGCTGGATTCAAACTGCTCCCAGAGTCCATACTTTTAAAATGACACTATTATAGTAATGTGTTTCCCTATCTCCCTTACTTATATAAATTTCTTGAGGACAGGGACCATGTCTTCATCACCTAGCATTGACAGTACCTCACATGGTACACACAGCTGAATAATAATAAGTATAATTAATTTTTAATGAGTGCTAATTACGTGCTAGGCAATTTACATGTACTTTTGTATGCGTTACTCACAAAACATTGCAGAGTGGATAAAATCACTTTTAGTTTATATTGAAGAACTTGAGGCTTCAAGAGTTGAGAAACATTTTCAAGATTATGTAGATCTGTCTCCAAAGCCTCGTTCTTTTGTGACACCAGTCTCATCCCATCTGACAGAATATATGCATAAAGTATGTATAGGATTCCACAGCAAACAATCGCCAATGAAGCCCCACTCAAATACAGGAGAGACACCGAGTGTATGCATAAATGTAAGCTCTCTGTTTATTTTTGTTAGGCCTGTTGATCTCTGCTTGAGCCCATTCCAATTCACTTTAAGCTGTAGTCTCATGAGTACTTTATTTTTTTGTTGTTAAATTGAACATATAGACCCATGTACTATTTTTGGCATCAAAGAGACTCGGCTTTTACTATTGTTACCTCTCAAGGTTTTCTTATTTAGAAGAATCAGCAAGACCCAGGCCCTGGATGATGCCCATGAGATACAAAGGAAGAAGGCATGTTGATCTAGATTGGAAAAGAAAACCCTCAATCCAGGGTCAGTCACTCTATTCCTCTGCATTTCAGTTTTCTCACTTGTAAACCAGATTCCCAAGTATTAGACTGTGGGCCAGCTGCATCACCAGGGAAGTATTTGATAAATATTGATTTCTGGGTCCCATTCACAGGGATTCAGATTCTGTAGGTTTTGGGCAAGTGTTTGTGAAAGTTCCCCAGGTGATTTTGCTGCAGTGAATCTTTGTATAGCACTGGACTAAATGATTTTTAGCTAAGAGACAGTGCCATTTATTATCCAGGCTCACTTCTCGGAGGCTCAGGAAAATATATTTTTGTTAAAATTGGTAATTTTTACATACCAAAGTCTTTTATTTTTATTTTTTAAAATTTATTTATTTATTTATTTATTTATTTATTTTTGGCTGCGTTGGGTCTTCGTTGCTGCACACGGGCTTTCTCTAGTTGCGGCGAGCGGGGGCTACTCTTCGTTGTGGTGCGCAGGCTTCTCACTGTCGTGGCTTCTCTTGTTGCGGAGCACGGGCTCTAGGTGCGCAGGCTTCAGTAGTTGTGGCACGTGGGCTCAGTAGTTGTGGCTCACGGGCTCTAGAGCGCAGGCCCAGTAGTTGTGGCGCACGGGCTTAGTTGTTCCACAGCATGTGGGATCTTCCCGGGCCAGGGCTCGAACCCGTGTCCCCTGCATTGGCAGGCGGATTCTTAACCACTGCGCCACCAGGGAAGCCCCCAAAGTCTTTTAAAATGAGGGTCTTGCATGTAGCAGGCTCAAAGAGTTGGCTTCATGTTTATTACATTCACAAATGAGGCCTGTGTTATTTGGAATGGGTTTTTTTAAATAGTAATAAAAGTAATGGCTAACACCTCATAGTAGTTTTACTAAGCTTAAAATTTTTTCACATATTGTATTCAGTATTCACTTTTACAAATGAGAGAACTGAGGCTTCCGGATTGCCCAAAGTCATAGCCAGGAGCATAGCCAGAATTTGTTCTTGTATCTTCTAAATCTGAAGGCCATGATATATTCAATTCCTCAATAACTATCTTGTAGCCTATGACTGGTACAGTAGGGCTTCTAGTCTTTATATGAAATGGAACTACATTTTTTTTCCACAAAGCTTTTCGATTCTTAAGATAAGAAGGATAGGACTTTCTCTTATAAGACGGCTGAAAGGAATGGATAGGATAATGCTGCTGAAGACTTTAGTATGCCTCTAGCAATTTATACAAACTTTAAAATAATGTGCTAGGCTTGGTGGAAGAAACTGACTTGAGAATCACTGGTTTAAAATTTGTGGCCTTACAGGTAGATCCTGATCTACATGTTGAGGATCTCATTCTATGATACTGATTCCACTTCCCCTGCACTCCCCCAAAGACCACATTTCCCCCTCAATCCTCCCTATTTTAATAAATGGTATCACAAGCAACCTAGTTGCACTAGCCCCAAGCTAAGGATTTGATTCCTTTTACCCTCAGTCTGCTTCTTAATTCTTATTCATCACTAGGTCCAATTGGCTCTATGTCCAAATATAGCCTAAAATTTTCCATTTTTCTCCTCCTTCCTTTCTCCATCTTCCCTAATCCACCTTAAATTAGACCCCTTATAATCTCTTTTATAAACTGCAATAGCCTCCTAAGTGGTCTCACAGATTCTTCTCTTGCCCCCCTCTCCCCCTGTAATCCTTTCTCCTCACTCAGCAGAGAGATCTGTTTTAAAATGTAAATCCCATGTCACTCTCCTACTTAAAACTCTGCAATGAATTGCCATTTCATTTGGAATAAAATCCAAACTCCGTAAGGCCTTTGGTGATTGAGTTTCTCCTTGTCCCTCTCACCTCATCTCCTCTCATTCTGAACGATGTCTCACCACAGTAGCCACACTGGACTTGTGTTGGCTCCTTGAACACTTAAGCTTAGTTATGCATTAGAACCTTTGCCACTTCTTTTTACCTCCACAGGGAACGCACTGCCCCAACGTGTTCTTTTAAAAAAAAAAAATTAATTAATTAATTAATTAATTAATTTATTTATTTTTGGCTGTGTTGTGTCTTCATTGCTGCGTGCGGGTTTTCTCCCTAGTTGCGGTGAGCAGGGGCTACTCTTTGTTGTGGTGCGCCAGCTTCTCATCGCGGTGGCTTCTCTTGTTGCAGAGTGCGGGCTCAGGCGGATAGGCTTCAGTAGTTGCGGCACGCAGGCTCAGTAGTTGTGGTGCATGGACTCTAGAGCGCAGGCTCAGTAGTTGTGGTGCACGGGCTTAGCTGCTCCACGGCATGTGGGATCTTCCCGGACCAGGGATGGAACCCATGTCCCTGCACTGGCAGGCGGATTCTTAACCACTGTGCCACCAGGGAAGTCCCCCCCAACGTGTTCTTAAGTCTAGCTGCTCTCTTCACTCAGATATTAGTTTGAATATCTTTAGATATCACCTGTCTTCCTCCTAGAGACCTTCTCAAATAAACTCCAAGTCACTAACCTGTTTGTTTTCTTTGTAGGACTCAGAGGGACCACACTGTGATTTACATAAAATGTATTAGAGTAGATTTTGAGATCCAAGGATAAGTTAGTTGAAGTTGCACCCCAGGTGCAGATAGCATTCTAATCAAGAATTCACTCTCCCTGAGGAGGGTGGGAGGCTGTTAGCTAACACTGTACAGAAAGGCCGCACTCCAGAGGGGGCTACTACAAGCACTTCAGCTATCTTTATCTCTGATAAAGATGCTGTGCTAATTAGCACTGTGAGTGTCAAAAGAGGATTTTTATTGGTGAAATTAGCACCTCAGTAATTAGTACAATGAATGCTAGAAATGGCCTCTCACTGGTAAAATTAAAGATAAATATGTCAAAAACATTTTGGTTGTGTCCCCCAATCTTGGCATGAACAAGGTTTAGAAAACTAGAAAACACTTTCTTCTTAGGATCGGAATACAAAGCTTGATCTTGAAATCTTCCAGGTCTAGCCACTGGTTTTGAAGACTTCTGATTGCCTAATGCTGACCATGAGGGCCGCAGAATCCTGACTCTGCAATATTGTCATATCCATCTTGAGGGAACCAACATGTAAGATGTTGGTGGGAATACATAACAGGAAAGAGAGGTGGCACCCCATCAAGCCACAGAACAGGTTTTATTAACTGTGGTATGCCTGTTTGCTAATAAATTTTATTTAGTAAAGCCTTTATGTGTGGTAGAATTCAGTACGAGACTTGCTTTCATTTATAACTTAACAGCAGAGTTGTAGAGGGAGTAGCACACCCTCATTTATCTCAAAGCTGGTTATAGTAACTTATTTACAAAAAACAACCCACGACTTGTGCATACCAAATGGACTTTGGTTTAGAAGAATTAGTAGATATAATTCACTTGCATATGTATTTGTTTACCTGTTTAGTACCTATCCCCCTACCCCCCATCCCATGTAAATCTCCCAAGAACAGGGGTCTTAGGTGATCTCTTCCCAGAGCCTTGACCAGAGCCTGGGACCAAGGAGGCACTATTTCAGTCATTCAATAGCTATTTTATTTTTCTGAAAAGAGAATAAAGGGAGGGGAAGAAAAAAAGGTAAAAAGAATAGAACAGAGAAACAGGAATAAGGGAACTTGGAGAGAAGGATGAAGAATAGGTATATGGAAAGGAAGTCAACAGAGGAGTCTTAGTCTTAAACAGGCAATGGGGAAAAGTAGTAGAGTTATGCTCTTTCTTGGAATACTGGCCCTGTGAGATGTTATGAAGAAAAACATATTTAGTGGTTAAATAAGATTGGTAAGGACTACAGAAACCTCTCCCTCACATACCCACAATGCACAGGAGCATATTAAAGGCTCTGAGAGGCATTTTAGGGAACACACACACACCCCAAAATGCCTTGTTAATTTTGTTTTACCCAGTATTTCCCAAACTTATTTGAGCACGGGGCTCTTTTTTCTCTGTGACATTTATTAACAAGCTTTGAAAAAGGCTTTAGAAAAGCATAAGGGATGGTTAGGAAACTGACAAAGAAAATACCAGTGCTTTCGTTATCCTGTGAAGCTAGTTCTGGGGCAAGAGTCTAACCTTCCCTTCCTGTGCACCTCATGCATGGCAAGCATCTGCAACTGTGTTCTGAAGCGACCAGGGAAACAATGCTCCATCTACTTCTACCTTCTGACCCACCCTTCACCTAGAGAAAGGAAGATGGACTGAATGGCCGAACCTTCCTGAAGCAGGAATATTGCGAGATAACTAGGAGCAATCATGCACTGAAAATCGGATATGAACGTGCTACCCAGTGTAGCAGAAAAAAATGAACCCATGAGAGTTGCCAGTACAGTGAAACCCACTTACTACATCCTTTTAAAGATCAGCCTAATGCTCACACATGCTCAATGCTTCCTTTCCTTGGCCCTAGGAGGAATATTAAGAAGGTGTTTCACTTTAGTAAGGTTCATGAGTTTATGGCCTTGAGAATGCCCTTGAGAATAAACTCTAGGGACTGAGAGACAGGAAAAGAAAAACTGATTTTAATGGATTTTGTCTCTAACTCTTTTCCATAATACTGCAACTAAAACATATGAATTGGTTAAATTTTCTAAACTCAGTAACTGCCAAAGAGCGATGACTATTTTCCTCCTTTTATTATCTTTAGTTAACTAAAAATCAAATCATGTCAGAGAGTTAGGCAAATACATTTTGGGAGAGATTCCTAAAATATAAACACTCCAAAATGCATACAACTACATTGCTAATTGCTTGACTAACAGAAGGGACATATGAACCTTTGCAAAGGTAAAAAATAACAAAGGGAGCATGCTCTTTTTCACCGCTTGAACTTCACATGTGCTTTCTTTCAACTCAGAATTCTTTGGTCTCAGTTTTGCCATTTATCCTTCAGTCTTCAGTTTAGATGACATTTACTTTGGAAAGTGTTCCCTGAGCCACCTACTAGTCTAAAAGAACCTGATCAGGTGCTCTCATTGTAACTTCCTTTATCACCCTTGGTCATGTATTTAATTGCCCGTTTACCACTAGGTTATAAACTCTAAGATGACAGGGGTCACATGTATCTCATTTTGTTCATTGGTTATTCCCCAGAGTTTAATGAATTGTCTGGAAGGAAATAGATGCTTAATAATTGGCTGGTTAATACAGTTTCTTTTTCTTTTTTTCTTCTTTTTTCTTTTTTTGGCTGTGCGGCTTGTGGGGTCTTAGTTCCCTGACCAGGGATTGAACCCAGGCTCTTGACAGTGAAAGTCTGGATTCCTAACCACTGGACAGCTGCGGAATTCCCCGGTTAATATAGTTTTGGTTTAACTAGAATATAACCTACATTTTGATATCCAAAATTGCATTCAGGGAAACCTACATCAGCATAAATATTAACTCCATGTTCATATATATTAGCAATCATAGTCACTCAGAGAAAGATATATTCCTGGGATTGGCTCTAGGGGGATTCAGCCAGAATACAAAGAGAAGCTCAGCTTAAGAATTATGGACATTAGAAATTAAAGACTTAAGAGATGAAGTTTCTGAAGTAATTTTGAGTTTTGGAAGTTCACAGAAATGATTCACTTCACGAAAGGATTGCTTTTGGTTATTAAGTCAAAATTAGATGATTGAGAGACATTTCATTGTTTAAGATGTTTGATTCATCAAAAGGCACCAGAGGGCTTCCCTGGTGGCGCAGTGGTTAAGAATCTGCCTGCCAATGCAGGAAACACGGGTTCGAGCCCTGGTCTGGGAAGATCCCACATGCCGCGGAGCAACTGGGCCCGTGAGCCACAACTACTGAGCCTGCGCGTCTGGAGCCTGTGCTCCGCAAAGAGAGAGGCCGTGACTGTGAGAGGCCCGCGCACCGCGATGAAGAGTGGCCCCCGCTTGCCACAACTAGAGAAAGCCCTCGCACAGAAACGAAGACCCAACACAGCCAAAAATAAATATAAATAAATAAATAAATTTATAAAAAAAAAAAAAAAAAAAAAAAAAAAAAAAAAAAAAAAGGCACCAGAGTTTGCTTTGAGGTTTTCTACACACATGATTGTAGAGGTCAAGTACTTATGTGAAAGCCACAGATGAATAAGCAAGTAGATGAAAGATAGGTTATACACACACAAAAACACACATACCCCTTGCCCCCCTTCCCCTCTGAAGTTGTGTTTCTTTAGACTTTCATTTGCATGTGTGTTTGCATGGCTATGTTAGTGTATATGTGTGTGAGGGACAGGGATAAAAAGAAAGAGAGAGCTGGAAATAAAAAGGAAGAAAGAAAAAGAGAAAAAAGAAAGGAAGGAAGAAAGGAAGGAAGGAAGAAAAAAAGAAAGGAAGGAAGGAAGAAAATAAAGACATAGGATGAGAGCAAAAAAATCGAGTTCATAGCCAAATTCTTGTGTTCCTGGTATAAATAAATTAATGAAACAAAAACAAACAGATCTTGGATTGATATAAGCTAAATTGAAGCCTGTGTGTGTGTATGTGCTTACGTGTGTGTGTGTTTGCGTGTGCTTATGTAGGGGTCATTTCCTGGTAGTCTACTGTGTTCATTGGCCTTTATATGTTGCATCAGGTGTCTATAATCTCCTCTCTACAAATAAAATAATACTAAAGCAATTTGCTGATGACCAACACTTGGTCACACATTACAGAAAGATAAAATGAAATGAAATAATTTGGAATTTTAAGTGTAATTGGTTGCAATGTGGCAAATAAATCTTTACTGGCCAATCAGAATTAAACAGAAAGGTTTCAAAATAGCAAAAAACACAAAAATTAAAACCAAGGATGCACAGGGTAAGAATTTTGAAAGAGGAGTAGTCTCATATAGAATATGGATGATGCTGGGACAGGAGACGAGCAAAACTATATGTGGGAGAGAATAGAATCAAGGGAAGAGGGGAGAATACACATTTTTGAAAGTCAAGTCTCTGAATGCTCAGTTTGATTTCAGTACAAACTATCTTCACTTTATTCTAAATAAAGCTGCTTGAGCATGTGGAGAGGTACAAAAGAAGGAATAGAAAGACAGAGGAGCTCATGACAAGCTATAAATCTTGATGCTTAAATTGAGTTGGGGGAGTTGAGACAGTACAGTACAGAACTTGTTAAAAAAAAAGTGACAAATGGTGTTTCCATTTGTGAAAGTCATTTACAATTGGCCATTAATAAAGGAGTTGGAAGAAGGGGAGCCTCTTGCAGAATTTCCAAAATTTCAGTCATCAGATTTAGCCTATTTCATTTAATTCCACTTAACAGCTTAGAGTTGATGTTATTCAAATATGTATAAGGTCTCAAATGGAAAACATTTTGGTAATTTGCATGGCTATTTTCAAGACTGCAAAATCTAATCATCACAGACAATAGAACCAGACTGTCGGCAATGGAAATAAGGGACAAAAATGACTGATGTAAATCAGCCCTTGAGAAGTTAGGTTTCTCCCAAGATAACCCAAATCAGTGCAATGCCCTTGCTCACAAAGCTGATGCTCACAGAAGTAGCTAGAGAAACTCCAAGTCCTGACTGGGGCCATGGTCCACGCACCACGCACTCTCCCTATGGTGTTGTCCTTCCACAGTGAGGAAATAAACCTTTTCATCTTGATGAAGAAGAGTCTCAACTTGTTTTATTACTTGGGGCTTAGTTTAAACTCCTTTTCCTTTAAGTGTCTTTGGGGTGACTGTTAGATTCCTTGCTCTCTTGATAACCTGGAGATCCACTGGGTACTATAATTATTATAATTGTGGGCCATAACTGTCTTGTTTTGGGGCCAACTGCTCTTCTCACTTGAATACTAGAGTTTGTCAATGGGTACACATAAATCACAGACAGGATGGTTTTCTCTCTTCCTGACTTGACAAACAACAAGCACATTTAGAATTCAGCCTTGTAATTAAGCAGGGCCAAATCTCCACAGGCAGGGCTGATACAAAAGGATATGCAGCCTGGTGGAAGGGCTCTTTGTGTTGACCTTGGATGGCAGGCATTACAGCATCTGAGGGAATTGCTGCCCCTACGCTGTCCTCATCTGTGACCCTAAATCATACACAAGGTTTATGTGGTTAGTGGGACACTGCGCACTAAATTTGGAGTGAAAAGACCTGAGGCTCAGTTTCATCTGTAAAATTTCCTATCTTGGCAGTTGAAATGAGGTTATATGCAAGTGCTTTGTTATCTACTTTAAGGAAGAACCAATTGGTGATAAAAATGAATACACTTTAGGGACTTCCCTCGTGGCACAGTGGTTAAGACTCCGCACTCCCAATACAGGGGGCCTGGGTTCCATCTAGATCCCACATGCATGCCTCAACTAAGAGTTCACATGCCACAACTAAGGAGCCCATCTGCTGCAACTAAGGAGCCTGCCTGCCGCAACTAAGACCCGGTGCAACCAAATAAATAAACAAGTAAATATTAAAAAAAAAAAAAAAAGAATACACTTTAAGTCTTCTTCAAAGTATGTGGGTGTGCGTTTATACACTTGCCCTCTGTGTTGTGGATTATAACAGGGGTACTTTTTCATTGTTTCTCCCTCTTTCTCCTATCAAAGAACCTGGAGCTCTCCAATGCCAACCACACATGGCTCAGCTGACTCCTAATAAGCTATGTTCTCTACCTGAAGATGTTGCTGCGGCCACTCTCTCAGCATTGAAAGATGTGATTTGACTCGTCACCTGGACCCTCATAGAGGGTCCCGTCAATAGGGTGACCAACTGTCTTGATTTGCCCAGGACTGTCCCAGTTTTTAATGAAAAATTTCCATCCCCAACTCCCTTAGTCCTGGGCTTCATTGCTTTTCAGTTCTTTGTACTCACTCAGGAAAACTCAACTACATGAGATGGTTGCTTACAGTTGGCACTGTTACCTGTTGCTCTGACAATTTGCTTTGACATTAGCTATTTATTTAATTCTGTTGGAATGCAACTTGTTCTTACCTTTGTGCTATGCTCTAACCCAAGAGTTTTCAAGCTGTATCTCACTGAACTCCACAGATAGTCCTGCATAGGAAGTTGAGCACAGAGAGCTTCAGTTCTCTTCCCACCATTACAACCAAAGTAGCTCCTCCACATTCTGTTTAAATATTGGGTTCTATGTAAGACTGACCACTAAAAAGATGAGCCATAGCCCTACCAAGTAACTTTATTTAGACTTCAATAAATAAGTCATACTGCATTTAAGAAAAGGGGAGGAGTAGGAATTGCCTTTGATAGAATAGCTTTTGCTTTTTCCTTTTCTTCTGTTGGGGATAAAAATTACTGCTTGTAGTAGTAGACTACTGACTAGTAGTCAAATATTGATAAATATAAAATATTTTCCCCAAATATCCTTTCTTCCTGAGCATCTTTCCCATTCTCTGATAGCACAAATTGCCATATGTCCACATGTGAGCATTACTCAGAATGCTGGAGGTTGTTTAATGGATGGGATTGTGAAATACAAGCAAACAATTGAAAAAGCACACAGTTTCAAATTTTTTTTAGTATGTCGGACATGTATGGTATCCTGTGGGTTGGCCTGGGCATTTGCATATAGACCTGGTACTATTATAGGTTGTAGCCACAGTTTTTCGAAAACAAGTAACTATGTATTATAATGCACATATCATCACACACACATTGTCTTTGGAAAGGACCAGACCTTGAGGTAGAACCTGTAAGGGAAGCAGGACAAAGTGCTGAGGTTAAAGAACATGGCCAATTGAGATTGATGAGAATTTCTTGGGTTTGGGTTATGAGAGGCCTAAATTTAGGTGAGATTTGGAGAGAGGACATAAATATTTCAGGTAATAGGAAAATTGTTTTAATGAAAATTCAAAGAAGTAGGAGTAGTCATTTGTAACATGAAAGAGCAAGAGTGACCTAGGGTTAAGTCTTTGATTCTGTTTATTTTTCTACTCATTTATTAACCTCCAACCATCATGTGTTAATATGTTAATATCAGCCTTCCTCACTTTACCACCAACTATTCCTGCACTCTCTCATTCTGCTGGTTTCTGTCTGTTGGTCATTTTATTTTTAATCTCTCAAATTTACTGTTTTTTTAACTAAAAAAATTCAAAAACTATATATTGAGAGATATTGGTTTGAAGCACACAAAAAAGGTAGGTCTTATTTATATGTGTGGATTCTACATTAAAGTTAAAATTTAGGAAAACTGCCTTGCTGATGCTCTCAGCCTCTTCAGTCCTGTCACCCAGGCACTCTCTTTTCTCATAGCATGATCTCTTCAACTGTTTCCTCTTCCCTTTTCTCTCATTCTTCCTCTTTTTTTTTTATTTAACCTAAATATAAATATAAATATGGCTCTGATGTTCACTAAAGTGTTATATGGCTTTTTCCTTCCAGAGCAGGACAGTGAGAAATAATTTCTAAAATATGAGAGGGTCACTATTGTCATACACATTTGTGGAATGATGAGACACATCTGAGGAAATCTGTGAAGGACATTATTAACTGGCAGAGATTGGCCACATTCCCAGATGAAACTAGAATATTTCGGTGCCTTTCCTGGTGCTGCATTCTGTCAGTTCTTAAATTTTCTCTTTCATCTATTTTTTTTTTTCCCCCCTAGCAAACCTGAGGAGTTGTCCTGGACAGAAATAAAACGGCCTTTGTCAGGTTATGCTTCCCACAAGGACATGGGGAAAAAGGGTTGTATGTGAATGTGCTAATATGATTCTAAGTGCTTTCAAACCGTTCTGTTTAATTCTTTCTGTGGCATGTAATTCCTGAGGGACGTGCACCAAATTGATAAGCTCAGTGCTAAAGTGAACTGTCTCGTCTAGTCCCCAGGAGCCGCTGACTGAAGTGTCAAAATACAGTTGTGCACCAGCGGTATTGCTGTCCCGTAGAAGAAACACTTCAGCACGCTATTGACACCACAAGCAAATTAAAAGACTCACTAAAGTTAATATTCTCGTATTATAACAACATCTCCTATAAATTATTAAAGCCCACACAATTTATTACCCATGTTAGGGGGGAGAAAAAAAAGCAAGTTGAATCATGAGCCATGCTACTTAATGATTTATTTTTTTTGGTCTTCAATGTTTTGAGGTTTATAAATCATCCTGCTCAACTCTACACTGCACCAAGGAAAAAAGCAGTTGCTAGTCATGCCCTTCTCTCACCAATGATCACTTACACACAAGGTGGAAGCATACTCATTATTTTAGCATCTATCAGCAGCCTCTGTGTTTCAGACTGGCTGTACATTTCATTACTATAATGCTTAAGCACGGCATTGAATGGTTATGATTTAAGGCGTTAGATGACAGATCTAAGCCTTTTCAGAAATAAATATTAACCTCATTATTTAAGCAGGGAGACCATACTGACTTGTTTTCTGTCTCAAGGCTTCTAAGAAAATCAAGATTTACTTAGAAATCTTGTGCTGTAAAGTTGGTCCACCAAGCTCACCATTAGTCTATCTTGATTGTATTTCATGTTTTTAAACAAATAAATATATTTTATTCTACTCTGAGTGGTATGTTTTATCTCTGGCTTTGCAATTGCGTGGGCTTTAATAATTTATAGGAGATGTTGTTATAATATGAGAATATTAACTTTAGTGAGTCTTTTAATTTGCTTGTGATGTCAGGTGTGTGCTGAAGTGTTTCTTCTACAGGACAGCAATACCGCTGGTGCACAACTGTATTTTGACACTTTAGTCAGAGGCTCCTGGGGACTCGATGAGACAGTTCACTTTAGCAGTGACTTTTATCTCTAGCTTTGAATGACTTGGGCAAATCATTCAAATTCAGAGAGACTGTTTCCTAATCTATTCAATGAGTATACTGTATTAAATAATCTCTAAATTATCTTCCAGATTTAAATTCTGGTAGTCATAGCATATAACTGCAAATCAGCAGTGATTTCCACTGCTGGTGGAGCTCCTGAGAGCCCTGTGAATATCTGCCTCGGGCATCTCTCTGCCTTTGCCTTAAATTAGTTCTAAGAGGCCTGGGGTTGCTGGGCCTTTCTGCCCCTTTCTGTTTGTGCTGGCCATAGAGAAGGAGGAAGATTTCAAGAGGAAATGAGCTACTCTTGAAAAGAATAAGAAGTTAGAGATGGGCTAGGACCACTGAGAGTCTTTTAGAAATGATGGGCGAATGTTGTTAAAATTCTAAAAAGATCCTCTGGGTTTAGTTTGTAACTCAAGGTCTCTGGTGACGATTTGGTCTGACTTCTTTGCTTGTTTATCCGTGAACCTTAATGAGAAGCCTCTAGTCTTGGCACATTCCCACCCCAGACTGGAGTTCCCTGGTGTACAAACACTGATCTGTGCTCTGGAACAGTCACCAGCATGTCAGATTTTGAAAATAGTTTCACACTATATCACTGTCCTAAAGTTAGTGGTAAAATAAACACTCAAAAGTAAACTAAAATGGCATGTAAATACAAGTTGTTTTAATACAGTTTCTCTTGTAAAGGCAATTTGATACTCATACTTCTTAGGAATAAAAATAATAGACATCAATAATGCATGGACTACACATTTAATTTGCTTTGCAGAAGTAAACAAACATGCCTGCATGTTTTATATGAAGTCACAAAACTTGGGAAATGTAGTTTGAACTTTTAAAATGTATTATTCTAGATCACATTTGATAAATTTGTATCAGTATCCCAGTCTCTGATGTCACCTGGATGGAATTCTGTTTTTTCTTTCACTGATAGAAAACTTTAAGGACATCATTTAAGCTTAATCACTCAGTTTTCTCATCTGAAAAATGGAGACAGAAATCCTTAGTCATTTCATAGGGCTGACGTGTGACTAAAAAGAGATAATGTATTTGTGAAAGTTCATTTTTAAACAAACTGTATAGGAAAAAATGTTATTGTTTTGATTTTAACTAATCTGAATAATGACTAAACCCAATGGAATTGTCCATTTCTAATCTAAGTATAAATGTGGAGTTTCACTCATCTGCTATAAACACCTTTCTGAGATAACATTTACACTTTCCTCTCCCTGTTCGAAGAGATTATGGAGTGGGGGTGGGGGGATGCAAGGTGTAACTTTTACTTTCTACCTTCCAGAAACTATACCACGTTCCAGAAATTTTACAACACAGAGTGGCCAAGGCTGATAGTTTTACAACTTGCCTTCTGATTAAATTCTGCAAGCATTTATTGGGCTCCAACTATGTGCCAGGCCCTTGTTCACACAGCCAGATGGAAAAGTGTACTAAGGATTTACTACACATAGGAAATGATTTTCCTGCGTAGGTATCTTTTCCCCCAAGTTTTTGAGTGTTGGGATGTGGTAAGGATGGGGTATACTTGGGAAAGTTAAGTTCAAGCATTTGGTGCCTGAGATTTTTGTACAATCAGATATTTGACTTATTGTAGAGTTGCAGGATAATACCCCATTGTGGAACAAAGGCTTCAGCAGGCTTTGCTAAAATGTAAGGTCCCCTCTGCTGATTAGATAGAATCATTGAACCTTATGCTACCCAATATATACAATGGAATCCATAAGCACCCTCCTAAGAGGGAAGGCATTTAGATGAGATCTTTAAGACTTAGGTATTGTGTACCATGAATGAACATGAAAGGCTGGTTGGCATAAATAGCCATTCATTCTGTCCGCAGCATTAATTGAAAACTCAGGGGTGCATAAAGCCCCATTCTCATTTATTGAGTAAGCCAAAAGAATACCTTCACATCTATATGCAAATATTTCACAACTGTGAAAACCCACTACTACTGATGAGTGAGTGATGCTGATGTGAAGAGGCTGTGAAGTGGTGATACATACACGTTGGCTGTGACTTTTCCACATAATCTGTGCTTAACCACTTGTGTATCATAATTTTCTGCAATATACATGTCCTTTAAATGTATTATGGCACTTGTAAATACTAAAATTTGTTCCGGTGTCCTTGCCAAAATGCCTCCAATTGGACTGAAAACCTTGGCAATGTATTTTGGCAGGCTATTAGTATGTTTGCTATGTAAAGGATCATGTGTTGATATTTCTTTGCATTCTATAAAAGCTGCAGGTTTTGAATAATTTTATTATACATATAGGGTGAATAAATCTTCAGTTGCTGCTAAGACCTTTTCAAAGAATACTTTTTCGTGTTTTAGTACATTCTCTCCTCTCCCTCCTAACCTATACTTTGAGCACAAGTAATGCCATTGATTTTACTGTATCCGGCAATCTCTGGAACCCTCAAGGGCCCAGTTCCCTTCCTGGCCTTGCCTAGACTAGCTGCATGGCGTTGGGTTGATAAATCGCTAACCTTGCTGAGCTGTCCTGCCCCACCCATGTTCCCTCAGCATTCACCTCTGCACCCTGAACACCACCGATGGTGAACACCTGTGACTCTGGGACTTAGAACTTTTATTCTGGCTCCGATAATATGCTCAGTTTAGAGATAAAGCAAGGTGGAAACATCCTAGAGTTGTTATCTCTAGAGGCCAACTTTAACCAAAGATGGATGGGGAGTTGGTAGATGAACACTCTTTTTTTTTGCCCCTTGGTTGGGCTAATACTGAGTTGTGTTCTACACCATCCTTAAGAGTCCCCCAGCAGGACTGAGCTCCTCTTGCCAAACTGGAAACTGTCTTGAAAATGCACTTTTTATTGGCTTTCTTCCATTCCCTGTCTCATTCTTCACTCCCTGACAGTGTTTCCTGGGATGAGCTCCCAAATAAATTACTTGCACTTGAATCCTTGTCTTAGAGTAAACTTCTGGGGGAACCCAATCAAAGTAGTTAAGTTTCTCATGTGTAAAATGGAAATGATAATACCTGCCTACCTCTCCACATGGTTACTGTAAGGATCAAAGGAGATAATATATGTACAAATGCTTTGAAAACTGTGAAACACTAAATAAATTCACATGTTTTAACTATTGTTACTGCTGTTGCTATTGTGTTTTTCAAACTTTAATTTATGTGTACAAAATATCTGCAAATATAATTCTTACCTGTGAGCTAAGAAGAAAAATATCTGAAAGTTAGAATGTAAGATAGGAAGTCACCGACAAAGGGTAGAGAATTAGCACCACAGGATGAAGAGAACTTTTCAACTACTACTGTAATACCACCCAACACCCACATAACCCTCTCCCCAAAATGACACATGTCAAAGACAAAGGATTAGAAAAGAGACCACTTGCTTTCTATATTGTCATTTCTAGGGAAGAATATCTTCCCATCTTTTCTTTGTTTGGAAGGTGCCTTTTCATTATGTTAAATTCACAGGGCAGGGACTCAATTTAAATTCTTATTTTGTGAAGTGCTTTAAAACATTAATCATGTTATTCAAATATTCAGAAAGATAAGGCAAAACTATCTTACTGACCAAAAACAGCCAGGTGGGTCACAGACAGAAGGAAGAATTTAAATAGCAGCAGTTTTACAGATAGTGTCTGCTAACCATCTAAAATGCAAGTTGCATATTGAGGCAGAGAATTAAACCTGTGTCTTACTCCCTAAATAAAAACAGATGTGTGTGAAATTTTTCAGGAAAAAAAAAATTGTCAAGCCAGAGGTTTTTGTTGTTTAATATACTTTTACCACCTTACTCAGAAAACTGTCTTAAAAAAAAAAAGTAAAAATCTACGTACTCTGGAAGCAAAATGGGGGAGAAGATGAAAACTCAGATAAAGAACTGTGGTTGGTGATATATTTAATGGTCTAAAGAGATATGAAAGCAAGTGCCAAAGCAATACATTCATATCTCAGGATCATGTAATTTTATATTGCCAACTCAACGAGTTTTATTAACTGAATGAAGAGCTGAGAAGTTCACTTCAGTTTTTGTCACACTGCAATTTTCTTAGATATTAATCAATTGTGACCGCATTTGCCCCAGAACTGAATATACCACAGTGCAAATTTAGTTTTAGCATGTGGTTGACTGCCATGTTGAAATTATGATCTTTTGTAATTGTTAACAATTTTTGTGAAATTTATCACACTTATAGCAGTTAGAGGGGTACAACTGCACAGACTGAGGTCTGTCATTAGAGTCTGTCATTAGGCCCTATCAAAATATTCTTGAGATGTTAAAAAAGGGATAGTTTTTGAAATCTTGTGGCTATCTAAATGCTTTTACTCCCATTTTTCCTGGGAGATTACAGTTAAGAATTTTTCTCTGTATTTGTTCACACAGAAGCTGTTGCTAATCTTCATTCATATACTGACTGACTCTCTTTGCGATCCTTGGTTCTTAAAAAGTTCTTATTACATTTCTCACTTTTAAACCACATTTGGGCAATCACTTTTTTTTTTTTTTTTTCCTGCTCCCATAATATGTAGCTGATGCTGCTAGTACAGCACTTGTCATCCTGGATTATAGATAGTTGCTGAAGTGGCTGTCCCCTGCATTAGACTATGAGTTCCCTGAAGGCAGTAGCCACCATTTCATTTTTGCATTCTTAGCACCTGCCACTGTCCTTGGCATTTAGTCGGTGCTCAAAAAGTGTTTGGTGATTGAATCAAATAGACACAGTGCAGTGTGTTGATATTTAATGTGTTTGCTGGTTCATATGACACCAGTTGTTCCTTACTATATTCTACTTAAGTCCTATTAAAAGAATGAGTTGATTTGTTTGTTTTAGAATGAGTTTTTAAACCAGAAAGGCATAATCATATTTGGGTTGAAAATAATTTAGTTCTCCGATTTATCTTTCAAAAGCTGTTTGTTGTTCAATGGCTTATTGATTTTAAATGTATTCTCTCTGAAGAGCAGGATTTCAAAAGATTTCCTTTTTTTTTTTTTTTTAAACAGACTTTTACATTGCCAAGGAAAAGGCATAACAGGTAAGACAAATCTTTTACCGGGTAAGTGTGAAAATTCCTACTACTTTGTGATTTGTTCAATTCAAGCCACTGATTTTAAGTAGTAAAAGGAATTGAATACATGTTTTAAAAAATCCCAACTGTTGAAAATTTCTATAATATAATCTAAAATAAATATACCAACTTAGCTTTCCCTTATAAAAAGGAAACTGGTAGGTTTAAAAACCATCTGCAGAATAAATATTTATGGAGCAGAATGACAACTTGACTTATCCAAAGCAGTGGCATACATTTTCTTAATGTTTGATGAAGCACTTCCAATTCTTCTATGAACTAAAGAAGAGTTTCATTAACTATTTTTGAAAGATAATGAGGCCATGATCCCTTTCAAGATGTTTTACTCGTCAAATAATTGTGCTCTTTCTTCCAAATCTCCCTAGTTGCTTGGTTCCTATTTCCTTGTTTATTGAGCAGTGAGTTATAAAGATGAAGAGAAGAAGCAGACTATGGGGATCAGCTATATTTCATGTGGGTCCAACGTACAAATTCTTATTCTCTGAGCATTATTATAAATTCAAAAGTATTTTTATAAATCTAAAAGTTGGAAAATTGTAATTTCCTGAAGCACTGTGCATAAATATACAATAAACAATATTCTTTATGTGTGTCTATATACATAGTTGCAAATCTATGTATGGAAATATGTACAATATTTTTGAACTCTCTAAAGGTTCTTGTTTATAGTCGGCCAAGCCAACAGCATTCACAAAATTAAGGCATAATTTTACTTACCAAAGGTTGGAGGCTCTTGAAGTTTTATTACTAAAAGATAATTATCTCAGATGTGGATAGAGAAAACAAATTTTTTTCACGGCTTTGCTTATAAGCATAGGTACACTTCCAACTCTTTTTCTACAGACGGGACTCAAGAATATGGCTCTTTGCAGAATTTCCCTTGAGGTCTAGGAAAGAGACTTGCATTTTTACTTGAAAGCAGACTAACCTAATTCTAGTTTCTAGCATTCTGAGATGCAGGACTAAGAGGAAATAGAGTTCATAATACACAATACAATTAAGTGTATATTAAAAAAGGTGTATTTAAGTGTAACAGTAGATAAATGTAACAACAACAACAATAATAATAAAGCTAACATTTACTAAGTGTATGTTATGTACCAAGTACTGTTGTAAATACTTCTATGTATTAGTTCTTTTTCTTTCCCCACAGTGACCTTATGAGGTAGATGGTAGTATTAGCTCCATTTTACAGATAGGAAACTAAGACACAAAATTTTAGGTGACCTGCTGAAGTTCACACAGCTAATACGGGATAGAGTGGGATAGAATCTGAAGCAGTTGGGCTCTGTGATGATTGTTATTATACTATGTAATAGTGAGCACCAGATATGAGAACTTAGAGCTATTTGTTTTGCCTCTTGGTATTGCCCATGTTTTCCCAAACTGACATTCAATTTCATCCACTTTGACTATGTTGGTTCTAGTTATGACAAATGGGCTAAGGAAAGTGATAATCAGCAACACCTATAAAGTATATAACAAAAACTAACAGAAACTATTTTGCATCCTTTTAGACATCATTAATATTCTTTGTATTTTAATGACCCCATTTCCACCCCTTAGAAATTAATGAAAATGCTTCCAGGCTACTACTAATAAAGGTTTAATTGGGGTAAAAGGGCTGCCCTAAGGGAGGAATAAGGAAGTACCCCTACCCCAGCTGCTGTGAGGGGTGGTCACTCACAGCTCACAGCTCACAGCTGCCCTCTTCTTCTGAGAAGAGAAGATGCTTTGCTTGGAATGTTCCCACACCAGGGCAGCCAGCAGCCAGTGGTTAACTGATACATAAGGAGAATAAAAGGTCATGCTTCCAGCCACCCCAGCACCTTGTTCCAAGGGTGGATTGAACTATGGTGCTCCAGAGCTTCCCCTGGGACAGGCTCTCATAGTTTTCAGCTGAACATACATCTTTGCTTAACTTCTTCCCTTGCCCTTTTCAGTCTCCTTACTTCCACTTCTCCTAAGAGCATTCCCTCAATAAATCACATTTATAAGAATCTTCTTCTTAGGTTCTGTTTTTAGGAAACTCAGGCCAAGATGGATGGTCCTGGAAGTGGTCCTAGGAAGCAGAGTCTAAGATGAGATTCTGGAGGTAGATGGCAATGAGGTCCCTGTGTCACTGGTGGTAGGTACGGTATTGGTGTATTTCCAGTCCCTGGCATTCTGTAGCAGTGTGATTATTATGATCAGAGTTCAGCAAACGATGACCTGTGGGTCAAATCCAGCTCACTGCTTTTTGTAAATAAAATTTTACTGGAGCACGTTCATTTATGCATTGTGAGACAGAGCTGAGTATTTCAGACAGACACCGCATGACCTGCAAAGCCTAAAATATTTACTCTTAGGTCCTCTCCAGTAAATGTTTGCCAACTCTAGGCTAAAATTTTCATCCATGGTGGTAAACTGGGTTGACATACTTCTGGAGGCAATGCCATAGTTAGTGTAATGTCTCCAGCTTTGAGAGGTATGGGGAAATTGGAACAATAAGAACTATGGATTTGGGTGACTGTTATTAAGTATCATAGATGCATTGAAGAGAGAAAAAGAGATGCTCTATTAGTTACTACTTCTGTGTAACAAATGATCACAAATTTAGCATCTTAAAACAAGACACATTATCTCCCTATTTCTATGGGTCAGGAGTTCAGGGATGGCTTACTGGGTCCTCTGCTGTAGGGTCTTTTAAAAGGCTGTAATCAAGATGTCATCCAGGGCAGGGGTCTCACCCAAAGGCTTGACTGGGAAAGTATCCACTTTCAAGTTCATGTGATTGTTGATAGGATTCAGTTCCTTGTGACCAGTTGGCTGCAGGCCATCCTCAGTTCCTTGCCACACAGGCCTCTCGAGTATGGCAGACTAATTCATCAAAACTAGCAAGAGAGGGATTCTGCTATCAAGAATGAAGTGAAAACCTTATGTAGCTTAATCACAGAATGACATCCCATCACTTTTGCCATCTTCTGTTGGTTAAAAGCAAGTCAAAAGGCTGGCTCATACTCAAGAAAGTGGATGATACAATGGTATAAATGCTAGGAGGCAGGGCTTACTGGGAGCTTTCTAACAGCCTATCTGCCACACAGGCTCAGATCTATTACTCAGCATTTAAAGCAAACTGTGGGAGTCAGAAAGACTCATTAGCAGCATTTAAAGAGACACTCATCTCTTTTAGCTAGAGGGCAAACAGATTTGAAGATCCGTCTCCCATCATCATCGTAAAAGTGGCAGAACTTTAAAGAAGGCTAAATTCTCAGCCTAGGCAAGTCTCCTAGGCCAAAGTCAGGGCCCTGGAAGAAAAAGAGTAGGATCCTGAGGATAGGAATATAGATAGATAGGAATATCTGGGTAGCTGAGAACCTTAAATCTGTATCTTCTCCCCAACACTTCTGGCTTGCAACAGTGGCTAGTAAGCCCCTTCCCTCTTATTGAAAAGGAGAGCCTCCTTGAAAACTATAAAGAAGTCTCAGATGAGGCAGGTTCATTACAAGACAATCCTCAGGATCTGTCTGTACTTTCCATTATGGGAGTCAGACTGATAATTGTGCTGTATCTCAGCATATCCTAACTAGGAAAGTAATGGCCTTTCCAGAGAGGAGATGAGTTTATATACTAATGAGTGCCAGGTGTTGGCTGATGTGTATGTCCAAAGAGTATGCCTGGGAGTGGACCCTGAGGGTCCTGGACCAAGGTGGCAGAATGTAAAGCTATATGAACTGTTTACCAATATGGGGTTACTCTGTTGTGACAGAATTTAACACCCTAGGAAAGCCCTGGGTGATAGGTCTAACATAAGACTGGCATAGCTCTTGGTTGCTTGGAAAAGGTGATGGGCCACATGAAATGAAGTAGAGATCCCAGTCCTGTAGTAATGTAGTAAATGACTCACCCAGTGGTCATTTACCTAGTCCTTGAATGTATAATTGATTGGACCTATTAGAAGTTGGTAGAATTCTATCATTGTTTTCTTGATTGGCTATCGTATTAGCAAAAGCCAAGTGGAAGTCCTTGAAACTGTCTCCTCTGCCAAGTTAGTACATCAAAATCAATGATCACATTCTGAGTAAAACTGCACAGAGTGGATGCACTCTCAGAGATTTAAAGGATGCAGGGGTGACGATCTCCATCATATCCCCATGTAAATTCACCAGTCTAGATGATACACAAACTAGATGAATCGAGGTGGATGACAATGGACTACTGTCAGTTTAGCCACGTTGTAGTTTCAATAGTGGCTGCTGTGCTGTATTCAATATATGCACGAGGCAAGTGACCTGGATACAAGGTTTTGGTTATTATTCTGGCAAACATGTTATTTTTAATACCCATTGAGAAGGAGGATCCGAAGCAGTTTCTATTCATATGGATGAACAACAGTGGTCATGTTCTTTTCTCAGTGTTACGTTAATTCTCCAGCTCAGGCAAAATACAGTCTGAAGGGACTGAGACTGTCTGGACATTCTGCAGAGCATCATACTTACATAGTCTATGAGTAACATCATGTTAATTGGACCAAGGAACTCACTTTATGGCAAAGGAAGTATGTCAGTGGGCACATGACCATGGACTTTACTGGTCCAACCACACTGACACAACTAAGGCACCAGCTTAGAGAGGATAGTCTGTGAGGATGGGTACCATCTTTCAGGGCATTGTATTCATTCTCAACAACAGGTATATGGTCCTCTCTCCCCAGTAGGTAGCATACATGAGTTCAAGAATTAAATGGTGGACGTAAGACAGACTCCAGTCACCATCACTTCCAGTGATCCATCCTTGTAACTTTAGGTTTTGTGAGTCTAGAGGTCCTAGGTCCAATGAAGGGAAACTTCCACCAGGGGATAGAGTAAGGGTCTCAGTAAACTTAAAAGCTATTGCCAGATTACTTTGGGATCCTTGTGCCAGTAGACTAGCTGGCACACACAAAAAATTACTCTATTGGTAGGGAAGTTGACCTTCTTACTGATGAAGGGGCAGCAGAGATGCTACATGTGAGAGGGAGGGAGCAGTGCGTTTGCCATTCAGGTGATCTTTGGGACATATTTTGGTATTACCATGCCTTGTTTAACTGTAATGGGCAAGTACAGCAACCACAACCTGATCAGGGCATGGTAACCCGGCGCTCAGACACCTTAGAGAGGTTGATTTGGTTCACCCCTCCCCGCCCCCAGGCCAGCCACTTAGACCTGCCGAAGTACTAGCTCATAAGGAGGAGCATGTAGAAGGATGATGAAGGAGAGAGACGGTGACTATGTTATGGCCTAGGGACAAACTGCTGCAGGAGAAGCTGTAGTTTGTTCTGCTATCCTTTCTCTTATGCATGAGTCCAGAAAACACTATACTATACTAAAATACTATACTAACCAGAATCCTGAAGCAGCTGTGTCTGGAAAGAGAAAACTTAATGTAAGAAGCAAGTGGGTCTGAGCAGTGCGAGGGGTGGACTGCCGTGTTGTTGATGTTTCTCCCATCCACTGGTTGCTGTGAATGTTTGGCTGCTAACAGCTCATGGCTACACCCTTCCCAAAGATCTGCTCTCAGTTGAATAGTGCCAACTAAGCAGAAAATGCCTCTCCCTGGAAATAAGAGATGTTAATCCTATGGTACAATTTATGTTCAAGATTTCCCCAAGGCACCAGGCTAAGCTAAAGCTAGTTTTCATCCAAGACTACATCCTTCTTGGCTGTCTTCTTCTGCCTACTATGCTTTTCTTGCTCTCCTTCTCCTAAGAGCATTCCCTTAATAAATCATTTTCAGAAGAATTGCAATCCTGGGCTCTGCTTCCAGGAATTCTGATTTAAGATATCATCTTCTACTATTAATTATACAGGAAAAATCTTTTATCCACCCGTACCACTCTGACCCAAACTTGATAGTATGCACATGAAAAGTTGCATAGATTGAGGTTTGCAATTAAAAAAAAAAAAGTCCTAAAATTTCTCCTCAATTTATTACTATGGCAAAGGCTCTCTCATTCACTTTCAGTTCTTAACTTTACTATAACTGATGACCATTATTCTATTCTTGTTATTCTCCAAACCTTCCTCTCTACTGATGTCAACTATCTTTTAAAACAATTCTGATCATATTACTCCCCTGCTTAAACATTTTGGTGACCTTCCACTGTTTCCTGGATGAAGTCTCGACTAATTAGCATAACATACAAGGCTTTGTTTATTGGCCTGCAATTTGGAACTGAATTCTAGTAGGCTTTTCCCCTTACATACAGCCTGTACACCATGTGCTACAGCCAGACTCAACAACTTATTCCCTGAATAAGACATGCTCTGCTTTGAACCCATGCTATTCCTTCTGCCTGGGATTGCTCCTCTTCTTCTTCGCTTGTAAATACCTGCTTATACTTTAAGACACAGCTTATTTACCAACTTTTCTGTGAAACTGTTATTGACCAACCCAGCACTTCTTTCCAAACTCCAGGAGGAATTAATAACTTCCTTCTCTGTGCTCTTCTACACCTGTGTTATGATGATTGTCATATTTTTTTTTTTGTAATTGTTTATTAACATGTCTTTCTCCCTCACACAAATTTGAATTTTTCAAGGGTCATGAGATTTGTTTTTGTATCCATAATAATTATCACATGGCTTAGCATAGTATTCTTAAAAAATGTATATATATATATTTATATAAAAGTAAACATATATACACATTTTTAAAAAGAATACTATGCTAGGCCATGTGATAATTATTGTCACATGTATATATATAATTGAATGAAGAACTTGGCTTGTTCTTAGAGAGCTTCTCAGCCTGACATGTTGGCCTGTTCTATTCTAGTTCCTGCCTTCAATCCTTTTCCTCTTGTTGGAGACTTGGAAACGGAAGACAGTCTTTGGACAACTGTCTGCTCACCTAAATCAAATGACTGTCCACACCTTCATTCCATCATCGCATGAGTCTATATAACTTTACTTCCTATTCATTACACCAGTTCATGCTCCCTGTGATTTGTAACAAATAGGGGCAAAGAAATAAACGTCCAAGTGGCAATAGCAAGCCTGAAACTTAGCTAGGAGACCTAAATGCAAGCCTACATTCTGTCTCTCCTTGAAAGTGAAAGTAAGCCAGGGAGAACTGAGAGAAAACTGCTTTAAAAGTAGCCAACTCGCACCTCCTTCATAACTACTCTGCATTGTGGGCACTCTGGAGGCCAGTTTAATTGGCCTCTGTTTCTGATTCATCTAGACATTCATATAAGCAGAAAGTAATGCTAAGTTTTCAGTTTTTCTAAAAAAAAATTTCTTTATATTTTTGAGAGGCTGGGTTGTGGATATAGCCTTAAGAATTTCAAATAAATATACTTTAAAAAATCCCCAGTATATTGTTAGAAATTGTATTAGATCTTGGAATAAATCTGAAGATAAAAATGATAATAAAAGACTCTTCATTCTAGGAAACTCAGTGGTTAATGTGGCATAAAGGCTGGTTATGAGAATCTGACCTGATAATATTCATTCTTTTCCTCCAGCCACATTCTCGGCCTCAGATCCCCCAGCTCTCTCTAACTTCAAAGGAAACTCTGCATGAAGAGGGAGGGCATACAATAGAAGAACTTGTCCGATTATCCCCCTCTGTTTGGAAATGAGTAAAGATTATAGACATGTTTTCTTCTTTCTGTGCTTTGGATATATAATGTTAATTACCTCAAGCGAAACCCCCTACCCAGGCTAATGCATAGATTTGGATTATACCAAAATTGCATAAAATTGGAAACAAGGTATTAATAATAATCCATAATGGTGTGACATAATGGAATACATGTTTATTTTCATTGGCTTTAGCTGGTACCACAGAAAAATTAAATTAGTTTAGCAATTTAAATTTTATATTTATTATACCCTGACCTTTCTTGCTCTTCCCTCACCACTTTATATTACAAATGAGGTAATTAAAAAGAGTCTACTTCTTTCCTGTTCCACTATAGCACATGTTTACCCCTTTAAATGTGTTTGTGTGTTTGTGAATGTGTATGTGTGTGCGCATTGTTTATTTTAACCAATGTTTGAAAATAAAGTTGGAATGCGAAAGGCCAAAGGAATGAATTAGTCTGACTTGGTAATTAAAAGAACATACATGAAGTATTAACCAGGAACCACTGTTAGACTTTTCATCCTCAACCCAAAATGAAAAGGCAAGCATAATAATCCCGCATCACCTCTGAAAATATCAGGAAATGTGTTCTCAGAGTCAGCTACTGGTCAAGACTTACATCAAGTTAAACAAAACAATGAAGGATCAGGGAATCTGGAAGGGCCAAAAGTTCAAACAGGAGACCTTTAGCCCTTCTGCCTGCAATGCATAATAATACCTCCTGTTTGTATGATAGGTGCTTACCATTCCCTGAAAGCAAAAGCATTTATGACTTACATGTTAGGGACTAAGTGCCCTGGTCCCACTCTTCCTGTTCAGGATTATTTTCTACAGAAGTTAATACAATTTGAACTACCAAGTGAAAACAACAACAACAAACAATAATCCCCAGTGGACCAATCTACTTAAAGCTGTGTCTTACCAAGCTTCCAGAGTATTTGGGATTGTCTAAACTACAAAAGAATTATGTCAACTATGGATGAATCTTATCAAGGGTTGGCTTGCTCTTTTTTTCTTTTTTTTGGCCGTGTCATGCGGCTTATGGAATTTTAGTTCCCTGACCAGGGATTGAACCCAGGCCCACCGCAGTGAAAGTGCCGAGTCCTAACCACTGGATCTCCAGGGAATTCCCTGGCTTGCTGTTTAAATGTCTTTAATGAAGACTCCATTTCCCTTGTGAGAGTCTGTATTAGCCAACCAAAGCTGATAGCAATAACAATAGCTGGAGATTTGATTTCAAAAATGCTTTAGTTTGAGCTGTTTCTGCACACAAATATAGAAGATTGTAGACAAATAACATGAACGTAGTTTTGTCATTACTAAAAATAGTTTAGAAATATATAAAAATGTAAAAAAGATTTTTATGAATTGAATGATGTAGTAAGCCCCTAGCTTTAGTGGTTTGTCACTTTTTACCCAGCTTTTAGGCATGACTTACCACTGCCCCAATAAAACAAAGCAAGAAACTTGAATGCAAACCTTTCAGCCAGGTAACTCCATAGTTTATAAGTGGCAATGAATGACATTTCCTCAGGAAAATCTTGGAAATGACCAATGTTGCACATTTTATTAATCTATGTTTAACCTGACGCCTAGAGACTAGCTCCCCTCTCTTCTTGTCTTCAAAATTTCTGTTACCAACTGTACTATGTTGAAGTTTACATGACAGGCCATTTCAACACTTTTGTTTAGTTAGATGGAAGTGCATCATTTTTAAAGAAAAGCTCTATTGCCAAAAAATATAAACAGCTCTAACTTTGATTAATATAAATATTTAAAAAACAGAACATTCTGTTACAACTTATAAAAACAGTTCTGATGTAGCTGATGGGAAAGAAAAAGTGCTTTCATACATTAGACAAATCCAACAAAATGCAGCTGCAGAACAAAATTTTAAGTAAATATGAATTGTTTGTCTTTTCACAGGGCTACAGTATTTACTTAAATGGAGTTATTTTAGAACACTTTATGTTTCATTAGAAAAACAAAGTGGTTTTTTTTTCCGTTTTATTTCTGAAGTATTTAAATTTCAAAGTCCTCTAATTTAAAGACACCATTAAAATTATTCCTCCTGCTCAGTTTAGGGTTTGCTAATAAGCCACTGGACAAGAGATGTGTGAAATGAATAGATGAAGAAAAACGTTGACAGCAAAAGAGAGGCCTGAAGGGTGAAGTTAGTTTATTAGGCCCTGTTTGTCACGAATGGCCCTGCAGCACGTATAAAAGCAAATCCCTCTACCTTAGAAGATTAATTCTGAAGGAGGCACTCTTGGGTCAAAGTATACATAAGCGTGTGCCTAATCTCAGAGAAATCAGGCTATTTTTTCACAGCAATTAAGCAGAGGTCTGGGGTTTCACCCACAGCGTATTTAAACACAGGATACAATTAAATCCCAAAGTATTAATATCTTTGCTCTGCAAAATTGCCCAGGAAATAGATTTTGTCCTCTTTCAAATGAAAAGCAAGGCAAATTAAGAGAATAACTTGATTCTTAGCTTAGTTGCTTGAAATGAGAGTGTCATATTTTCTTCTAATTGCAAATGTCGTATGTACATAAAGACAGTTCTTACTTTACAATAGGGTAAGAGTTATATGCTTTCTGACTCCTTTAATCTAAATAAAGAATCTTAGAAGTTTGCATGAAAATGTATTGTTTTAAACTATAATTAAGTTTCTTATTCAGCTTATGTTAAAAATCAACTCCTTATAAAAATCGAAGAACTTACTGTTTACCACAAATAAAATGTCACAACTGAGAAGCTCTGCAACATATGTAAAGAAGTAAATGTAAATCTTAAGCAAGCAAGTGTGCAGAGGGATTGCTTTCTGTAGAGATTTTTCTTGAAATTATTTTATTCATATAACCATCTCAAGTCAAAATCTAATCTTCTAGAGATAATTACTGCTAGTTTAAAACAATGCTAAATATAAAAACAACAAAATAACTTTTATTTGTTGTGCATCAGTTCCCTAAAGGCAAAATTTTCATACTAAAAATTATATTTAATAAACCACCACTTTTATTCAGATCTTGGGAAAAAACCTTTCTCTATTAAAAAAAAAAAATCTGCCCATATTACAATTCTCTTTTGTTCACATATCAGATTAATATTCCATTTGACTGATAAACCAAATTCTTTTTGGCTTTTGGGGAGAAAAGCAGTGGAGGGAAGTTGGTCTTGGAATAAGAAAGGTTAGAAATAGTTTTTCACTTACATAGCTGAATCAATAGTTATTTCATTCCTATAAGTGTTTCTAGAAAGATAGTTTTGGTATATGATCCAGCGAGAAATCTTATAACCTATGACACATGGGCATGTTCTTAGAAATGAATAAAACTGAAAGAATGAAGCAAAGTAGAATGAATCAGATGTGGGATGGTATGCATGTGTATACTAATGTATTTTCCTCCCTAAAGCTCGACTGTTGCTTTTAGGAGGAGCTGAATACTTAACCACACTATAAATGGTCTGGGCACTTTTTGATGTGTGCTGAGCTTATGTGAGAAGGCATGCAATCCGAATTTTACAAAGGATTGTTTTACTAGGACCAATGACTTTAATAGTACTTCTTGCTGACATCACTGGCAAATTGGTCTACTCTGTAACCTTTAAAAGTGCAGCATATCCCAAAATGAGTTACTTATTAAACAAATGTTCTTTTTTTGAGTGCAACTGACCTTTAAATGATTATTTCTCAGCACTTGCAACAAAGAGAATCTCACCTGTCACCTTTACACTTTTGATGCTACAGTGAGTAGATCCATAACCTTTTCACAACACTTAACGTGCTGCACAACATGGAATTATAAACGCTAATGAATACTCTTTCTTTTAAGGGGAAGTCCTACTACTTTATCAAATTGTTGCAGTACACAGAAGCCATGGAAAAGTATAACAATAAATCATTATTTTGATCAATCTGCAACCATTTTAGAAAATATAACTCCAAAGCATCAGAGAGTAATTTACTGCTAAGGACAGTTTCTCCTGAAGTTTTCTCTCCTCAACTTCCAAGGGGTGTACGTGTGTGTGTGTAGTGGGGGCATCAGTTAAACAATTGTATTTAATTAGAAAAACATTGTCTTTAGGTTCAGGCATTTATACAATATTTATAGGCAATTTGAATTAAATCTACATGCAACTAGCATGCTACCCCTTTTCACTAACTGGAAGGAAGGCTTTTGAAACTCCAGAAGTATTGATGGAATATGTACATATATCCTGTCATGTTAGAGATTCTAAGATTGTGCTTTCCTCAGAAATAGACACATTTGTAAAGATGTAATGGGTATAATCAAGTCATGGTTTTCCTCAACTAAGTGAAGATGGTAATTATAAATTTATTCTTCAGGAATCAAATCAAATCTCCACAAATCTGCAAGAGCTAATGTTCTCTGGGATCTCTTTATTAGTGCAAGGAGATCCATGTTACAAGTCCCAATGACCTTCTCTTGAGCAGATGACCTATTTACACCTTAACAGAGCTGCTGAATCTGATGAAGGTTTCATTAGTTAAATATTTTCCCTTTTACAGAAAAGCAATATTCCAATTTTGAAAATTTTCAAGAAAAAATTTCTTGATCTGAAGGATTCAAGCACTGGAGCAAGGTAGTATTTTCATATTTACATATGTTTTACTGTAACAATAAGATACAGGTACTGCTCATGTTTGAGAATAAACTTTTTTCTTGCCAATTTGGCCTGATTTATAAAATACTGTTTTGGAAAAGTGTTGAACTCTTAAAATTGTAAAATATCAACTCTCCACAGAATAAAAAGGCATTTTTCACTTGTGTGTTCTCTCTTTCCTCTATTCCCACATCTCTTATAAAGTGAACATATTAGAATGAATTACAGAGAAACCTGAGAAATTTTTCCTAAACAATGAAAAATAACTGTTTTGAAATAATGCTCACTTGCTGTTCTCTTTTCGGCTCTGGCTTGGTAATATTTTGTAAGGCATGAGCGGCAGCCACAAGCCTTCACCAGAGAAATCAAAATTAATGTCCTTTGGAAATATTGGACTCTAAAAAAAAAGCATAGCAGAGATATGACTGATTTGGCTTCCTTTAGTTTAATTTACAAAAAGGCAAATCAGTTATTTTATTGGCATGTAATCACAAAGAAAAATACACAGACTTAAGACTAAACTGACCCATTGTCAAGACTTCCAGGGTCTTATTCATTAATTATAGTGGCTGCGCACAAACAACAGAAGAAAATCAACAATGCTAATTATCAAGGGCTTCTATGTCTGTAAACTATTTAAATTCTTGAAGTTGAATATTTATGATGAGTGACGCTCCTTTAATGTATACCATATTTCTGCCCGTTCTCATCTCTGACTGCATTCAAAAACCCCAGATGCTCCTGTCCTTTTTTCACACCCACCTTTCACTTGGCTTCATCCCAGCCCTCTCTGCTGACATCGTGCCTATTAGAAAACTGAACACCTAGTGTCACTTGCAGTTTCTCAAGTGCCCGCTCATCTTGTGATACCCATTTCCGTTCTTAACAATAGTTCGGTTTCGATATCCTTTCTGCCCTTTCACAGGCAGCCACCATGAAACAGTTGTGAAGTTTACTTTGCACTTATCAATACAATGTAAACCAGCATGGGCTTACCTCCTTGGGGTTAGTGAACCCACGTTGTCTGTGAGCACAGACAACACTTTGGCCACAGATGTGACTGGTTAACTGTACAAGCAAGGAGGGTAAATCCACACAACAATACTTCATTCACCAAGGAAATCTGCAGTGGATTACAGCTTCTCTATGGTTAAGTCTGGTCTTAATTTACTGCTTTTATTCAGTTTTCAACCACAAACGAGCCCCTTATGAGGCATTCACTATGCAGAATTGACAACTCTTTTTATCTACTTGAAAAATATTTTTGGATAATAATTTATGGTTACAAAATATTTTAAGCAGTTTGAATGGTTATATTATACTCTTTCAATGCTTAATGATGTAGTATCCCCTGTAAAAATGGAATGCCAGGCAATCTGGTAATTTTACATACAGTATTTATAACAACAGAACAATTTGGCCATATAGAAACACAAATTACAAAAAAAAAAAACCTCTATATTTCATAGGGATTTTTTAAAAGACATTTTTTTAAAGCTCTTAAATTGTATCTTAGGAGAAAATCAGAGTTCAGAACAGCGTCTAAAGGCCACATATAAATGGGTGAAAACATAATTTTGGCAAGTACTATATTTTATTTCTGGACTATTATGTTTAAAATATCATATTTTGAACACCCTTCAGAAAGAAAAAAGCTCCAGCTCTCTCTGATGACACAAGGGCGAGTTCATATGTTATTTATATTTCATATATGAAACCAAAATGTATGGGTACGTTTGTATTTTTTACCATTAAACGTATTGTCTTAATGTATATTCTGAATTAATGCCATCTTTTAAAAAAATCCATCTGAAGGTGCTCATTATTATTGGACATAGAGTCTTTTCAAAAACTGATTGCTAGTAACTGGAAGTACTCTGAAAACCCCAAGTAGGCTGAAAAACATCATATACCTTTAATAAGTGGCAAGTGCCTGTATCAGAGTTTGTCATTTAAATGCTCATCTTCTACTATTGCCAACCAGTGACCCTATAACTGGAAATGGGACCCATGTAAATGGAATGCATTTTATAAATGAAGACAATGGAAGCAGTGTGGCTGATGCTCTTTGAGATGATAGAGTTCCTTTTGCGTTGCTTTAGATTAATTTAAACCATCGGTACACAAAGCTTTATAACTTTCCTCTTGGCAGAACTTGAGCACTTTTAGACTCATTGATCCTAAGGGATTCTTCCCATTGCAGGATGAACTCCCTGAAGATAAACAAAAGAAAACATTCAGCTGAGGTATTTGCCGTGTTTTCCTCATTAGTGGCTACACTATCTTGAGCAGGGAATGAGTGCTTAGGGAAAAGCAGCCATGGCATTAACAAGAAAGGACATTGCTTTTACAAGGAGGAACACTTTATGGTTTTCTAAAACATCTCTCCTCAAGTGCCATATGTAAATCATATTTTTAGAAAACCCAAATTATGTGTGCGCTTCAGGGGGAAAAACTACATAAACGTGTGATAGAAAAATAATGAACTGTATCACTTTGGTTAATTAAGCAATTATTGTTTCTTTATAGACTCAAATGCTGTTTGGTTTTCATCACAAAAACAGGTAGGGTTCACTTTTTTGTTTATTGTTGTTGTTGGTTTGTAATTTTGCTTAAAAGAATTCTTTATGTTATCATTCTTCTTATTTTAGAACTTGCTATGTTCTGCCTCTAATCTGATAGCTAGGTTTCATTACCTTCCTAGATGTTCTAATGAAGGTGTAAAAGAAAAGGTTAGAAACGTGATAAATTAGACAACACAAGCATCAGATTCAAATGCCCCTTGACATAATTCCCAAATCATTTATATTAGAATAGTTTCATTAACAATGTTACAGCTACTTTCTGTTGTTTATTGCAAACATATTAACATATAGATAAGAGCAACTTCTGTAATAGAATGTATAAGTTTGGAATTATGACAACAGCAGTGAACTAGCCTTGTTAGCACAGGCAAAAGTGGTTTATAATCACCAGCTGTGGGTCAATGAGCACAAGATTCCTAGGAAGATTTGGTGCATTCTTTCCAATCCACTTGGCACGTAGACCCCTAATGTTCCTACATCATGTACATTACACCTTGTGTGCCCAGATGCTGGTGTCGCTTCTCCTTCCTCTTCCTGCCAAGCATTATATGTGAAGTTAGAGTGGGAGGGTCATTTAACAATGAATTTCCCCATGGTATAACCGTTACAAAGCTATCCATGCTAAATAACTTGTTGTTTTTTAAGTCACTGTGCAATTTCAAGGTTTTAATGGTCCTTCCTTAAAATATAATACCCTGTGTCATTTATTTCCTGAAGTGAAAGCTGGTGCCAGCCTTTGGAATTCATGTGAAACAAGTGGTTCAATATGTTTTGAAGAGAGAATGAAAACTTGATAAGCAATTAATCTACCCTGAATGCTTTCCTAATGGTTTGTGCCTTTTCTTACTGAATTTTTTTTAAATCCGGATTTATTCAAAAGAAAATCAAAGAAAACATACATTCAAATCTTTCTATAGTGCATTTGTTAGAGTGAAACCCACACACAGTGAGGCAGGAAAGACTGAACATCTAAATAATTTAAAAATAATTTAAAAATAAAGGTGTTTTTGGTTGAATAGTAGCAACTTGATTTTTTTTCCCCTGTGCCTTGAAGCTATGTGAAAAGGGAAAGATTAGAAACAGGAAACTGGGTGAATGAGCATAGAGAACAGGCTAATTTCCTAACAGGATAATCTTGCAAGTGACAACTGGCTGGGGAAGTGAAGTTGTCTTAGTCTGACTGATGATTCCCAGAGGCCCAGGCTTAAGAGTTAACGCAGGCCAGAGACATCACTGAGACTCAAGACTCAGCCAGTGTCTCCCCAAGGAGCCCGGTGAGAACATAGAGAAGACTTGTCAATAAAGTTATATTGTATGGGAGACACTGTATGGGCTAAGGAGGCCCTTATTAGAGGACCAGGTGGAACATCCAGATTGAAGACCTGGGAGTCCAAGAGCAGAAGGGACTGCATTTCAGTGGTTAGTGGCACCAAGAGAACTAGAGCCTGGCACAAATTCATGCAGGGCGCTAATAGCTAAGGACTACAGATGAAAACATCATGACTTTTCCAACTCAAAAGAGATTATGTGTCTCTCCCTTGGTAGAGGGGTGCAGAACAGAAATTGCAAATCGGAAGATATAGAAATCAATGAAAACTTGGACTTACAAGAGTAGAATTAACAGGGCCAATAAAAAAGTCAGAGAGCTTTCTCTTGAGTAAATGCCAAGTGAGTCTTAGGAGCTTTTGCATGCTAGAATACTTCAAGAGACATTCCTTGTAGGGAAATGATAACCACGGCAGAAAGGAAAAGCATGGGATCCAACAAGATGATGTGTATGTCCAAGACCGGGACTGAGACTGAGATCATGCCTTCCAATTGCTTAGTGAGGAAGCACTGGAGGTTAAAGAACTTTATAGTATCATACTTATTACAAAGGAATGATAATTGCATATGTATACATATACTTATATGTATAAACCTAAATTAATTCCTTGGTAGAACATATATTGTCTTCACCTAAATCTTTGAGTTAAGAACAAAAATTCTAGTTGCCAAAGTCCCAAGGAATAGAACACTAATTCAGGTGCCAAGTAGAAACACTTGAAACGTGGGTGTGTCAAGCTGAGCATTCCATCATATTTTTGGCACCCGGCAAAGAATGGCCTCAACTGAATCTGCTGTACATCTGTAACCCGGATGAGTACTACATGCCTATCATCTGAATGGGGTTAGTCTCTGATTGGCATATTGCCAAGTAACCCAATTTTAGAATAGCACAAATTTTAATTATATGTTTCATTTAACTGACACCTGTCCTTGGAGGCTGTCATTAAAATGTTACAAGCTATAATGTGGGAACTATTATTACCTATGATCTATAGACAGGCAAAAATAAATAAGAGAAAGAGAGAAAGAAAGGCTGAGAGCTTTAGAACAATGATAGATTTGGAAGACTAGAGATTACACTGGCGAAAGACAGCGCTGTATCGCTTACCTAGAAAATTTGTAGAAAATGAAAACCCAGGTCACTGAATTTCTAGGGTGTTAAGTATGATTTTACTAAATATCCACCTCATCCATCATTTCATGTTGTGGGTATAGTATACCACTCTTTTCCTGAGTAAAGTGGGAAAAAATGCCTCCTAAGTAAAATGCTTGACCTTGAAAAGGCGCTAGTTTTAAAAATAAATTCTTTCAATTTAAAAATCTCATACACGAGGAGCTTCAAGATGGCAGAAGAGTAAGGCGTGGAGATCACCTTCCTCCCCACAAATACATGAGAAATACATCTACATGGGGAACAACTCCTACAGAACACCTACTGAACGCTGGCAGAAGATCTCAGACGTCCCAAAGGCAAGAAACTCCCCACATACCTGGGTAGGGCAAAAGAAAAAAGAAAAAACAGAGACAAAAGAATAGGGACGGGACCTACACCAGTGGGAGGGAGCTGTGAAGGAGGAAAGGTTTCCACACACTAGGAAGCTCTTCCCGGGCGGAGACTGCGGGTGGCAGAAGGGGGAGCTTCGGGGCCACGGAGGAGAGAGCAGCAACAGGGGTGCGGAGGGCAAAGCAGAGAGATTCCCACATAAAGGATCGGTGCCGACCAGCACTCACCAGCCTGAGAGGCTTGTCTGCTCGCCCGCCGGGCGGGTGGGGGCTGGGAGCTGAGGCTCAGGCTTTGGTCGGATCCCAGGGAGAGGACTGGGGTTGGCTGCCTGAACACAGCCTGAAGGGGGCTAGTGAGCCACAGCTAGCCGGGAGGGAGTCCGGGAAAAAGTCTGGACCTGCCTAAGAGACAAGAGACTTTTTCTTCCCTCTTTGTTTCCTGGTGTGCGAGGAGAGGGGATTCAGAGCGCCGCCTAAATGAGCTCCAGAGATGGGCGCGAGCCACGGCTATCGGCGCGGACCCCAGAGACGGGCATCAGACGCTAAGGCTGCTGCTGCCGCCACCAAGAAGCCTGTTTGCAAGCACAGGTCACTATCCACACCTCCCCTCCCGGGAGCCTGTGCAGCCCGCCACTGCCAGGGTCCCGTGATTCAGGGACAACTTCCCTGGGAGAACGCACAGCGCGCCTCAGGCTGGTGCAACGTCACGCTGGCCTCTGCTGCCGCAGGCTCGCCCCACATCCGTACCCCTGTCTCCCCCCGGCCTGAGTGAGCCAGAGCCCCTGAATCAGCTGCTCCTTTAACACCATCCTGTCTGAGCGAAGAACAGATGCCCTCAGGCGACCTACACGCAGAGGTGGGGCCAAATCCAAAGCTGAACCCCAGGAGCTGTGCGAACAAAGAAGAGAAAGGGAAATTTCTCCCAGCAGCCTCAGAAGCAGTGGATTAAATCTCCACAGTCAACTTGATGTACCTGCATCTGTGGAATACCTGAATAGACAACAAATCATCCCAAATTGAGGAGGTGGGCTTTGGGAGCAATGATATATATATATTTTTTCCCTTTTTCTCTTTTTGTGAGTGTGTACGTGTATGCTTCTGTGTGTGATTTTGTCTGTATAGCTTTGCTTTTACCATTTGTCCTAGGGTTCTGTCTGTCTGTATTTTTTTTTTTTTTGCATAGTTTTTAGCACTTGTTATCATTGGTGGATTTGTTTTTTTGGTTTGGTTGCTCTCTTCTTTCCTTTTTTCTTTTTTTTTTTATTACTTAAAATTTTTTTTAATAATTATTTTTCATTTTAATAACTTTTTAATTTAATTTAATTTAACTTAATTTTATCTTCTTCTTTCTTTCTTTCTTTTTTTTCTCTCTTTTATTCTGAGCCGTGTGGATGACAGGCTCTTGGTGCTCCAGCCAGATGTCAGGGCTGTGCCTCTGAGGTGGGAGAGCCAAGTTCAGGACACTGGTCCACAAGAGACCTCCCAGCTCCACGTAATATTAAACGGCAAAAATCACCCAGAGATCTCCATCTCAACATAAAGACCCAGCTCCACTCAACGACCAGCAAGCTCCAGTGCTGGACACCCTATGCCAAACAACTAGCAAGACAGGAACACAACCCCATGCATTAGCAGAGAGGCTGCCTAAAATCATAATAAGGCCACAGACACCCCAACACACACCACCAGACGTGGACCTGCCCTCCAGAAAGACAAGATCCAGCCTCATCCACCAGAACACAGGCACTAGTCCCCTCCACCAGGAAGCCTACACAACCCACTGAACCAACCTTAGCCACTGGGGACAGACACCAAAAACAACGGGAACTACGAACATGCAGCCTGCGAAAAGGAGACCCCAAACACAGTAAGATAAGCAAAATGAGAAGACAGAAAAACACACAGCAGATGAAGGAGCAGGGTCAAAACACACCAGACCTAACAAATGAAGAGGAAATAGGCAGTCTACCTGAAAAAGAATTCAGAATAATTATAGTAAAGATGATCCAAAATCTTGGAAATAGAATGGAGAAAATACAAGAAACATGTAACAGGGACCTAGAAGAACTAAAGAGCAAACAAACAGTGATGAACAACACAATAAATGAAATTAAAAATTCTCTAGAAGGGATCAATAGCAGAATAACTGAGGCAGAAGAACGGATAAGTGACCTGGAAGATAAAATAGTGGAAATAACTACCACAGAGCAGAATAAACATAAAAGAATGAAAAGAATTGAGGACAGTCTCAGACCTCTGGGACAACATTAAATGCACCAACATTCGAATTACAGGGGTCTCAGAAGAAGAAGAGAAAAAGAAAGGGACTGAGAAAATATTTGAAGAGATTATAGTTGAAAACTTCCCTAATATGGGAAAGGAAATAGTTAATCAAGTCCAGGAAGCACAGAGAGTCCCATACAGGATAAATCCAAGGAGAAACACGCCAAGACACATACTAATCACTAATCAAAATATCAGAAATGAAATACAAAGAAAAAATATTAAAAGCAGCAAGGGAAAAACAACAAATAACATACAAGGGAATCCCCATAAGGTCAACAGCTGATCTTTCAGCAGAAACTCTGCAAGCCAGAAGGGAGTGGCAGGACATATTTAATGTGATGAAGGAGAAAAACCTACAACCAAGATTACTCTACCCAGCAAGGATCTCATTCAGATTTGATGGAGAAATTAAAACCTTTACAGACAAGCAAAAGCTAAGAGAATTCAGCACCAACAAACCAGCTTTACAACAAATGCTAAAGGAACTTCTCTAGGCAGGAAACACAAGAGAAGGAAAAGACCTACAAAAACAAACTCAAAGCAATTAAGAAAATGGTAATAGGAACATACATATCGATAATTACCTTAAATGTAAATGGATTAAATGCTCCAACCAAAACACATAGACTGGCTGAATGGATACAAAAACAAGACCCATATATATGCTGTCTACAAGAGACCCACTTCAGACCTAGGGACACACACAGACTGAAAGTGAGGGGATGGAAAAAGATATTCCATGCAAATGGAAATCAAAAGAAAGCTGGAGAAGCAATTCTCATATCAGACAAAATAGACTTTAAAACAAAGACTATTACAAGAGATACAGAAGGACACTACAAAATGATCAAGGGATCAATCCAAGAAGAAGATATAACAATTGTAAATATTTATGCACCCAACATAGGAGCACCTCGATACATAAGGCAAATACTAACAGTCATAAAAGGAGAAGTCAACAGTAACACAATCATAGTAGGGGACTATAACACCCCACTTTCACCAATGGACAGATCATCCAAAATGAAAATAAATAAGGAAACACAAGCTTTAAATGATACATTAAACAAGATGGACTTAATTGATATTTTTAGGACATTCCATCCATAAACAACAGAATACACATTCTTCTCAAGTGCTCCTGGAACATTCTCCAGGATAGATCATATCTTGGGTCACAAAATAAGCCTTGGTAAATTTAAGAAAATTGAAATCGTATCAAGTATCTTTTCCAACCACAATGCTATGAGACTAGATATCAATTACAGGAAAAGATCTGTAAAAAATACAAACACATGGAGCCTAAACAATACACTACTTAATAACCAAGAGATCACTGAAGAAACCAAAGAGGAAATCAAAAAATACTTAGAAGCAAATGACAATGAAAACACGACAACCCAAAACCTATGGGATGCAGCAAAAGCAGTTTTAAGAGGGAAGTTTATAGCAATAAAATTCTACCTTAAGAAACAAGAAACATCTCAAATAAACAACCTAACCTTACACTTAAAGCAATTAGAGAAAGAAGAAAAAAAAAAAAACCCAAAGTTAGCAGAAGGAAAGAAATCATAAAATCAGATCAGAAATAAATGAAAAAGAAATGAAGGAAACGATAGCAAAGATCAATAAAACTAAAAGCTGGTTCTTTGAGAAGATAAACAAAATTGATAAACCATTAGCCAGACTGATCAAGAAAAAAAGGGAGAAGACTCAAATCAATAGAATTAGAAATGAAAAAGGAGAAGTAACAACTGACACCGGAGAAATACGAAGGATCATGAGAGATTACTACAAGCACCTATATGCCAATAAAACGGACAACCTGGAAGAAATGGACAAATTCTTAGAAATGCACAACCTTCCGAGTCTCAACCTGAAAGAAAAGGGAAATATGAACAGACCAATCACAAGCACTGAAGTTGAAACTGTGATTTAAAATCTTCCAAGAAACAAAACCCTAGGACCAGATGGCTTCACAGGCGAATTCTATCAAACATTTAGAGAAGAGCTAACACCTATCCTTCTCAAACTCTTCTAAAATATAGCAGAAGGAGGAACACTCCCAAACTCATTCTATGAGGCCACCATCACCCTGATACCAAAACCAGACAAAGATGTCACAAAGATAGAAAACTACAGGCCAACATCACTGATGAACATAGATGCAAAAATCCTCAACAAAATACTAGCAAACAGAATCCAACAGCACATTAAAAGGATCATACACCATGATCAAGTGGAGTTTATCCCAGGAATGCAAGGATTCTTCAATATATGTAAATCAATCAATGTGATACACCATATTAACCAACTGAAGGAGAAAAACCATATGATCATCTCAATAGATGCAGAGAAAGCTTTCGACAAAATTCACCACCCATTTCTGATAAAAACCCTCCAGAAAGTAGGCATAGAGGGAACTTTCCTCAACATAATAAAGGCCATATATGACAAACCCAAAGCCAACATCATCCTCAATGGTGAAAAACTGAAACCATTTCCACTAAGATGAGGAACAAGAAAAGGTTGCCCACTCTTACCACTATTATTCAACATAGTTTTGGAAGTGTTAGCCACAGCAGTCAGAGAAGAAAAAGAAATAAAAGGAATCCAAATTGGAAAGGAAGAAGTAAAGCTGTCACTGTTTGCACATGACATGATACTATACATAGAGAATCCTAAAGAAGCTACCAGAAAACTACTAGAGCTAATCAATGAATTTGGTAAAGTAGCAGGATACAAAATTAATGCACAGAAATCTCTTGCATTCCTATACACTAATGATGAAAAATCTGAAAGTGAAATTAAGAAAATTACCATTTACCACTGCAACAAAAAGAATAAAATATCTAGGAATAAACCTACCTAAGGAGACAAAAGACCTGTATGCAGAAAATTATAAGACACTGATGAAAGAAATTAAAGATGATACAAATAGATGGAGAGATATACCATGTTCCTGGATTGGAAGAATCAACATTGTGAAAGTGACTGTACTACCCAAAGCAATCTATAGATTCAATGCAATCCCTATCAAACTACCACTGGCATTTTTCACAGAACTAGAACAAAAAATTTCACAGTTTGTATGGAAACACAAAAGACCCCGAATAGCCAAAGCAATCTTGAGAAAGAAAAACGGAGCTGGAGGAATCAGGCTCCCTGACTTCAGACTATACTACAAAGCTACAGTAATCAAGACAGTATGGTACTGGCACAAAAATAGAAATATAGATCAGGGCTTCCCTGGTGGCGCAGTGGTTGAGAATCTGCCTGCCAATGCAGGGGACACGGGTTCGAGCCCTGGTCTGGGAGGATCCCACATGCCGCGGAGCAACTGGGCCCGTGAGCCCCAGCTACTGAGCCTGCGCATCTGGAGCCTGTGCTCCGCAACAAGAGAGGCCACGATAGTGAGAGGCCCACGCACCGCGATGAAGAGTGGCCCCCAATTGCCGTGGCTAGGGGAAGCCCTCGCGCAGAAACAAAGACCCAACACAGCCAAAAATTAATAATAATAAATATAATTAAAAAAAAAAAAGAAATATAGATCAATGGAAGAGGATTGAAAGCCCAGAGATAAACCCATGCACATATGGTCACCTTATCTTTGATAAAGGAAGCAAGAATATACAGTGGAGAAAAGATAGCCTCTTCAATAAGTGGGGCTGAGAAAACTGGACAGCTAAATGTGAAAGAATGAAATTAGAACACTCCCTAACACCATACACAAAAATAAACTCAAAATGGATTAAAGACCTAAATGTAAGGCCAGACACTATCAAACTCTTAGAGGAAAACATAGGCAGAACACTCTTCAACATAAATCACAGCAAGATCCTTTTGGACCCACCTCCTAGAGAAATGGAAATAAAAACAAGAATAAACAAATGGGACCTAATGAAACTCAAAAGCTTTTCCATAGCAAAGGAAACCATAAACAAGACAAAAAGACAACCTTCAGAATGGGAGAAAATATTCGCAAATGAATAAATGGACAAAGGATTAATCTCCAAAATATATAAATAGCTCATGCAGCTCAATATTAAAAAAACAAGCCACACAATCCAAAAATGGGCAGAAGACCTAAATAGACATTTCTCCAAAGAAGATATACAGATTGCCAACAAACTCATGAAAGGATGCTCAACATCACTAATCATTAGAGAAATGCAAATCAAAACCACAATGAGGTATCAGCACACACTGGTCAGAATGACCATCATCAAAAGTCTACAAACAGTAAATGCTGGAGAGGGTGTGGAGAAAAGGGAACCCTCTTGCACTGTTGGTGGGAATGTAAATTGATGTAGCCACTATGGAGCACACTATGGAGGTTCCTTAAAAAACTAAAAATAGAACTACCATACGACCCAGCAATCCCACTACTGGGCATATACCCTGAGAAAACCATAGTTCCAAAAGAATCATGTACCAAAATGTTCATTGCAGCTCTATTTACAATAGCCAGGACATGGAAGCAACCTAAGTGTCCATCAACAGATGAATGGATAAAGAAGAGGTGGCACATATATACAATGGAATATTACTCAGCCATAAAAAGGAATGAAACTGAATTATTTGTAGTGAGGTGGATGGACCTAGAGACTGTCATACAGAGTGAAGTAAGTCAGAAAGAGAAAAACAAATACCGTATGCTAACACATAAATATGGAATCTAAGGAAAAAAAAATGGTCATGAAGAACCTAGGGGCAAGACGGGAATAAAGACACAGACCTACTGGAGAATGGATTTGAGGATATGGGGAGGTGGAAGGGTAAGCTGGGACAAAGTGAGAGAGTGGTATGGACATATATACACTACCAAATGTAAACTAGATAGCTAGTGGGAAGCAGTTACATAGCACAGGGAGATCAGCTCGGTGCTTTGTGACCACCTAGAGGGGTGGGATAGGGAGGGTGGGAGGGAGACGCAAGAGGGAGGGGATATGGGGCTATATGTATATGTATAACTGATTCACTTTGTTATAAAGCAGAAACTAACACACCATTGTAAAGCAATTATACTCCAATAAAGATGTTAAAAAACTAAATAAATAAAAATAAAAATCTCACACTATTTGTCTTCTACATTTAGTCTGCCCAAGAGGAAAAGTGTGATGAGGGAAGGGGTTCAGGTATAGATGAAGCAGGATAGATAATGGGTTGATAATCATTGAATTTGGATAGTGGGTACATGGGGGTTTGTTATACTATTGTTTATTTTAGTGTAAATTCAGAATTTTCCATAACAAGAAGTTAAAAGAAATTCAATTTAGAGAAGTATTTATATACTTGTACAAATTTATTTGGGCAAGTTAATTCGTTTTATACTGCACAATTTGGCCATAAACAGGAGAATGGAACATCTTACATTAATCACATTATATTACTATACTTATGTTAATAATCCCACTGTAACTATACCAAGTTCTCCTAAAAATGGAAAACCGAAAAATCTGTATATATTTTTCTAGTCTCTGCATTCACAAGTGTTTTTATAACAGCCCCAGGTTTCTATACTGAATGCCAAATATGCTTTCAGTTTAGATCAAATTTAGATTTAACTAAAATAATTAGCCCTCCATTCTAATTCTAATGGAAATGTAAGACTCTTCACTATTCAGTGATAGTAGCACTATTAGATACTGTTGCTAACAGTGATTTATATGAAATAATTAGAAGACTTTCTGTTGTAGGTACATGCAGAATTTGTCCTAAACCAAAGGCAAAACAATAAAAACTACTGCCTTTTAACCTTTCCTTGAATTTAAATAAAAAATGTGTATTGGAACTGCACATTAATAAAGCCTGTTAAGCTTGGAAGAATATTTTACATTCATCTGTAGTTCATCAGACAGGTTCATGACCTCGGTAGAATTGCTCTAGCTCCTGCAGTTCTTAAGCCGGCATGGGGGAGGACACAAAATATTATTTTATGATTAGAAAATTTTACTAGAATTGACAGAAACAAGGAAACACTCTGATATTGAGTATAGGCTCTGAAATTAGCACATATAAAACTAAAGATATTGAATGAATTGACTTTTATTCCTCTAGGTACCTTAAAAAGAAGTAACTAAGGAGAGCTAAATATAACACGGTGGTTTTAACTTTAATGTAGGGAATTTAAGGGTCAGCCTCTACTTTGTATCTGGAGGTACACACAAAGGGGGACCACATCCTTATTTCATAATTTTCTGAGTTATATAGTAATGAAAAAAGTATATAATGATTTCCATTTAAAATATTTTTTTTCTCACGAAATTCTGTCTGTTTTGGAAGTATCCTAGTGATCATTTTTTTATCCAAACTTTCCCCAAATTTCCTGTTGAATGACACTGTATGAGAGTCATTACCATTCAGGGTATTGCTGCTAGCAGAGGTCCCACTAAAGTGGTAAAGCAAGTTCAGTTGCATCTCCATCACTCGGTCTGAGAAAATTCCATCCGCAGAGCTGATTCATGCTACTTCTTTGGATCTGCTACTGGCAGCACAATAAGGGATGAATGAAATAAGCACTCAGCAGCTGAATGCCCTTAAAGACCACTTGGGAACTTTATTTGGTGCCAAATAAAGTGACCTGCCAGTGTCAGATGTGGGAAGCATATTGTATTGGGCTCTGCAGTCTGTCCTGGTTGTCTATTCATTTCTGAGGAAATTTTCAGGTATTGAATTTTAATCCATGATGCCCGATTATAATTTGGGACCCTTTTACATTACAGAGTGGGCTTCACCCCATTTGGCAATTAAGTCAGAGCTGCCTAATACATGATTTTAATTTCCAGAAAGCAGGTGCTTCCTTTGGTAAGTCACCAATCTCTGATTTTTCCTTCCTTCTTTTGCTTAAACCATTTTCATTTTCATTTTCATACCTCTCCCTCCCCCCATCCCGCTTCTATAAGTATTCACTGCATGTCAGATGATTTTCCTGCTTAAGCCTGTATAAGGCTTTTTAAAAAAGTGCTTATAACTTAAAAAAAAAAAAATCATTCTGTAGGTATCTGTTTGATCTCCACTTTGTAATAACTTACTACATTGTTTTTTAAAGTAATCTGAATAAAGGCTTGTTTACAACATTATCTAACACTTGCAATTATGAAGGGAGACTCCCCAGAAATAATTATTGTCTGCATTAACTTTGTCTCCTATTTTCATCAATTCAGTTGAAGACTTCTCTAACAATGAAAAAAAAAATATTGTTGTTTGAATTTCTTTAAGGCTATGTGTCTTCTCCAAACAGTACTTTGTTTTTTAAAATAAGTACTTGAGAGGGCACACTATAATTTGAAAAGCTCAAATATAAGGTGCCTGATTTGGAGACGAATATTGTATAAGTCAAATCCTACCTAAAAAGAAGTTCCCTTCCATACACACGCACTAAGATGGTGGGGTTTTATCTTCAAAAACTACTTTGTGCAAGATTGAGCCATTACCAGAAGAGCCAGTAGGAAGAGATTGGGAAAGGAAATGTCAGTTTGCGCTGATGATGACAGCTTCTTTATCACTTCCATCACTGTGAATGAGCTGTCTACTTCACTTTTGCCATTCCCACACATGAATTATATAAAATACTGTTGAAATACTGTTGTTGTGATGGTCACAAGTATGGTTAAATTTAAACTTTTGGTCATAGACAGACCTAAGTCATTGGAAAGGGAAGTAGGAACAGGTAAAAGGGAGAGGAAGCAAAAAAAAAACAAAACAAAACAACACAAACCCCCCCCAAAAAACAAGTAGGAAAGGAAAACAAGGAGTTATGAAGAAATAAAAAGAGAACATGTTGGAGGAATGGAAAGAAAAAGGGGGGTGCTTAAGTTGGGGACCCAACTGAGCGCTACCATCAATTGGCTTAATCCGTTCAGCCTTTTGCTGCTCTCTGCAGGCTGAGACCACAGATGTCTCTGTTACCTAGCTGGGCTCCCTGGAATTCTGCTGCATAATCAGCTGAGGATTAACAAAACCTGACAGTCTTTAATGGGACCATGAGCAAATGTTTATTTTAAAAAGAGCAAAGCAACCAAATTCTGGAGTTGAAAGATGCAAGATTGGAGACCTTTGGAAAAACACTGTTGCCTAACAAAAATTATTTAATATTTCACTTAAAGAATTAGCTCTCCTATAATATAATTCATATGATTTGATTAAAAAGTGTAAAATTGTATGTGGTAGTGTTTCCCAAAATATGTTCCGAGAAACATCCATGTCCTGTTTCCTTAAAAAAAGCATACCCTCATCAAATACATTTCAAGACACTAAATCATATTTGCCCTCTGGGTGAGTTGCAATGCTTATTACTATATTATAGGCACTGAGAAGTCCTGCAATGAAAAAAAAAAAAGCTGTTTATGTTGAACCTAGCATTTTACAAAAAATTTGGCTATGAAACTTTTCCCCTTAAAACACTATTAATAATTTGCATTCTCTGGGACACAGTTATAAAGCAGTGTATTCCAGTATTAGTATTTATGATTTTGCTGTTGTTGCTTTTGTTTTGAAAAGTAGAAATCGCTGAAATGTACAGTAGGTACTGTCTTTGGGACCAGAATATTAAAGTTTACTACAACTGATTAATGTGCAGTTTATTAAGTTGGATATGAACCTTATACCTTATGACACTGTTCATTTTTACCATGCCTGTTTATTTTTTTTTGTATTCCCCATCAGCCTCTAAGCAGATTAAGGGCAGGGTCCATGCTTTGTTTTTCATTGTACCTCTGAGAGCTTGCATAGTGCATGGCACATTGTAAGCACTCAATAAATATTTGTTTGAATGAATGAATGAACACTTTAGTAGATATCTTTTTAAGATATAGATATAGGCACATTATAACGTGGGTTTCAAAAGAACAATTTTTGGCCTCAAAGTAAAAATAAAAGAAATGAAGGTAAGAAAGACTAAGTTGAACTGGTCTTTAATACCTTTGTCAGAGGCCAATAAATTCCTCACCGATTACTCTGTTGTCTGATGTGTCATTGCTCTTGTTTTCTGCTCTATTTGAAGTCAATGTTCATTCTATTTATAATTTTCCAATTTGTTTTTAAGTCTTTATGTCTTCAGTTATCTTCCAGTAGCTATTTCTTACATGCCCTTTACTTTTTGTAGAATGACTTCTTAAAAGCAAAACTAACAGTGAACTTCATATACCACAATATGTTCTGACAAACTTATTGAAGAGACAAGAAAAGGCAGTGAAGGCCTGGGGGTGAGAAGACTGTGATACAGAAGAGGTAAGATGTTTAATTCATTCAACAGATATTTATTGAGAACCTATTCTATGCTGGCCGAAGTGCATAAAGTCTAGATAATTCAAGGTCAGCTGAAAATATGAAATATTCATCAGACAGATATCAACAGAATTAAGAATTATCAAAATTTCATCCCCCTTAAATCAGTTTATACTCTAGAATGACTTGATATTTTTAGAGCAATGATTTGATGGGTAAATTGTTTGTCTTATCTATTATGCTCTGTTTTTACCAAGGTTCATCTTTTCTATCTTGACAGTGCTGCCAACTTTCCCAAAATTGAACAATATTTTATAGGCCAGGACAAAAACACTTAATATGATTCTGTCACATAAAATTTAAAGTAATTTTAGTTACCTTAAATCAAAGTGATAACTGTTCAAAAGTCCACCCAAAGAATGGTTTTGACCAAGGGTTGATAAACTGTGCCCTGTGGGCCAAATCTGATCTATCACATGTTTCTGTAAATAAAGTTTTATTGTAAGACAGATACGTCTATTCACTTACATATTGTCTGTGACTGCTTTCATGCTCCAACAGCAAAGTTGAATAGTGGCAACAGGGACTGTATGGCCTTCAAAGCTGAAAATATATTTACTATTTGGCTCTTTATAGAAGTAGCATAGATAAGCTTTAGTAATTTGGATTAGAGCAAAATGGTAATTTGGGTGAGACAAAAATGATGGATTACTAAAAAACCATTCAGCATCCCCTTTTGGATATAACTTTGTTCCAATATGATACGAGTATTATTCTGGAAATTCTTATGCAATACAAACAATATCCTCTTCATTAAAGATCTAAATCAATAGCAGAAGGTATTCAGTTTCAGTGCTGTTCTTTTGTTCAATATCTGTAAGTATAGACCTGAAAATCTGGAATGCCTAAGTTTTGTAGTAACACACTCTATGCTGGGAATATAGAGCTTGTCTTGGGAGGTAGTGTACTTTAGCAGATATCATAGGCAGGCTGCAAGATGGTCTATTTCCTGATATTCACTTCCTTGTGTAATTCCATCCTACGCAGAATAGGGTTGACTTGTGTAATCAATAGGATATTGCAGAAATTATGCAGTGTGACTTCTGAGTCTAGGCCACAAAAGACATTGTGATTTCTGTTTTATTTTGAAAGAACCAGCTACTATATCAAGAGAACACTCAAGCAGCTCTTTGGAGAGGTCCAAGTAGCAAGGAACTGAGCCATCTGTCAACAGCTGAAGAGGAACTGAGGCATCCCACCAACACTTATGTGAGTGAGCCATCTTAGAAGCATACCCTCAAGCCCCAGTCAAGCCTTGAGATGACTGCAGCTCTTGCTGACATCCTGACTACAACCTCCTAAGAGACATGGATCTAGAACCACCCAGCTAAGTCACTTTTGAATTCCTGACCCTCAGAATCTATGAGATTATAAATGTTTACTGTTTTAAGCCACTAATTTTAGGGTTATTTGTTATGCAACAATAAATAATTGATCTGGTGTATGAGAGCATGGGATCTGATGTCATACAACTTGTGTTTAAACTTGTATCTACCACTTGCTAGATGTGTGACCTTGGGGAGATTACTTAACTATGTTAGTTAATTTTCTCATCTGCAAAAATGGGGATATAATTGCTCCAATCTCATAGAACTGTTGTGAGGAATTCAATGAGATAATGAATGAAGACTTCCTGGCATGTAGTAATTGCTGAGTAAAGGTTAACAACTATTTGCTTTTAATTATTATGAGAACTAACTCCAAGTATCCACCTAAGAATTATTTCAAACCTCCTTTTTTTGGACAATTAAGTGAATATATAGTAGAATTAAAAAAAAAAAAACAAAAAAACGTTTATCCCATGTCCTAGAGTTTATATAATTCAGAACACCTAAAGTAAATGTGGTAGACCAGTACAGCAAGCAATTAAGAGAAGAGGCTATTGTTAAGACACCTGAAAACAAAATACATTACTACTGCATAATATTACATACAAACAGTAGAGGAAAAAGACGAGGCTGCTACCCCAAAACGTGAGTAAAACTATATAGTCTAATACAAGCCACAAATTTTAAAAACCGAAATGACAAATGCAATTTTTGGCCTAATTTGCTAAAGCCAAAACTATACATATCATTTTTTTGGTAAAAGTAAAAGATAAATAGAAAAATAATACTATTCTTTGCAGATTGTTTGAGTTATCTAACCCTTCTTTAATCCAAGGGGTTATTGAACAAAACCAATGTTCATTCAAAAACACTTACGAAATCTGTTGTGGATTACCAATATCATCAGTTAAACCTGTTTCAAATTTATTGCTTTCATTCAGGTTAAATAATAAAAGGGTCCATTTGTCCCACCACATGTATATACACGAATTTAGCTTTCATCATTCTCTACAAGTTTAATCCAGTGATTTATGTTTTTTAACGCATATTCGGGGAATCTGTTGAAGAAACTCATCCAGACAGAGGAGTTAGGTGGGATTAATAGGATGTGTGCAGGATTTAAAGCTGGTTGATTCAGTTCAGAGAAAGTTAAAAAGAGAAAAAGATCATAACACGGTAACCCTCCTTGAGGTTCTAATCATTTTAATGACTTTAGCAAAAGGGAACAGGCTAAGGTCAAGAAAGTTCAGTGACAATGATCTTTGTTTCTAGAAATATATTACATGGACGAAAAGCCATTGCTTCAACTTTTCTTTGTTAACAGTGGGATACACTACTATATTTTTCTTAGAGAAAAATCTGCCTTCTATTTAAGTCATCATATTAATGGCTAAATCTGAGGTTTCAGAATTTTTGATTTTCTTTGTGAAGGCTTGTATTTCACTTAACACCACAACCAGCAACAAAAACTAGGAAGAAATTGGGCAGGCTGACTTTTTAAATTTTTTTAATGTTTTACAGCAAGGCGATATATTACTTTGAGATCCTCAGATAGCAAGTTCTCAAGTACAAAAGAATACTATGACTTATCTTATTATTGATGACTTTGCACACTTAAACACGTCCAGTTTAAGTCTCACAAGAACAAAATATTGGAACATGGAGAGGAAAAATCTTTTTTCTCTGCAGAGACAAGCCCATTCCACTCTATCAGGTATTTTGTTTCAATGACATTCTAATCTTTACACACATTAAGAACTTCCTTTCATAATATTGTTTTGTTTAGTGTAAAGAGCATTTTAACAAATATGCTCTTTTCCATTAACTTCTTTCCAAACACAGAGGACAAATGGAGACTTGATAAGCATATCTTAGTGCTTCATTGAACCCAATATGTAATTCTAAGTATTTCCAACACTCATTTTGTTGTAACTTCCAAAATTTAATGGAACACCTTGGGATATGAAGTATTTTGTGTTCATTAACTTTTAAAGAAGAAGAGCAATGCTATCTAATTGTCAGCATTTTGAAAAGAATATCAAGTGCTCTACATATTTTCCTGATTATATTGGTGACATAGACCATACATAGGGACATGGCAAATGGGAAGTAGAATTCAATGCTGTCCAGTAGAACTTTGTGTGATGATGGGAAATGTGTTATACCCGTGCTGTCCATAGCACAGCTACATATGGCTACATATGGCTATTGAACACTTGAAATGTAGTTAGTGCAACTGAGGTACTGAATTTTTAATTTTACTTATTTTAACTTGTTTACATTTAAATAGCCACATGTTGCTAGTGGCTACCATATTAACAGTGCAGAACTGGATAATTTATAACCAGATTTTAAAAAAAGGACAACTAATTCTACAACAACTGATTACCCTAATTTTTAGCTCCTGACACTCTTATTCCCACTTTGATAATGTCTAAAATGATCAATCTTTGGGTTATTTTTAAATGCTATAAACTTAAATTTGCTAGGGAATGTCTGCCCTTTGAAGTATTTTGCATATACAGACACAATGAGATTTATTTAACTCTTTTTTGAATAAAGTTGAGCTGCTCAGATGAAATTTAATTTAAATTTAGTTGTTTCAAATTTATGATTTATTAATATAACTGAATTTCTTCTTTGTTTCAACACCATGAATAGTTTGAAATTTCTTCAAACAAGTATCAAGAACTATTTTTAGAATAAATAAAATGCTATCAGATCATAATTTCCTACTTATATGAAAAAGTAAAATATTTGCCTCAGGCAAAATATATCTGCAGATACCTAATATCATATTATTTTAAATGTTGTTTACATGATGACTTGAGTTCCAGTAAATTTGTGGAGTGAAAGAGCATAACAAACATATAAATATTTTCAATAGACTCCTGCATTTTCATAAGTGGCTGGGGTTTGACTTATTATGTTAATATACATTTTATCTTTATTAGTCCAGTTGTGAAATTCTTAAATCATCATTATATCCTTTTCTAGGCTCTACCATGATTACTACAAGATTATGGGCAAGCCATTCAGATTTGGGTTTTTTGTTTGTTTGATTCCACTTAAATGGGCAATGCCATTATTATCTGCTGGTAAGTTATTTTAAAACTATTGATTGAACAAAACTAATTAGGATAACCTTATGACAACCAATACATATTTGTGGGGATAGGAATATTTCCAAATTTCATGGAAGCACCCTGGAATTCCTTTTCCTCTCTAATTCTCTGTATGTAAAATTCTCATTTTGTTTTGTTTTGTTTGAATTTATATATGCTACCACGACCATGGAGCATGTAGTACTTCAGTACTCTAAATTCCTTATTCTTCTTTCTTAAATTTTGTTTTCCACAGATTAGCTCTACCCATGTACCTTATAAAGAACTGCAATATCTTAACTATTCCAACCCCAAATCTATTCCACACTGCCTGTCAATCACATCACCTTCCAAGGTACTTCACTGGACACAAATCAAGTTTGACTCAAGTCTACTTCTAATCAATAGATCCTTATAGATTGCTTTAGTATACCTAAATCACTTCCCAGAAAATATCTTGCCATCTCATTTCTAATGGGAAAACATTAGATGAGATTTCAATCTGGGCCACTAAAGAAGAAAGGCTAATGTACTCTTCTGGTCCATTGGGGGCCTAAACTCCACGTACTTCTTCCATGAAATGGCAAAATGTTTTCTCTCAAGTCAAAGACACACACAATGGGAACATTTTAACTGGGAGCTGTGTGGAATGAAGGAAAACGACTGAAGGAAGTGCACACTGCCAGGTGGTTTCAACACTGCAGAAAGCTTACGCCTTTCAGTGTGGACGAGGCAAGCAAGTTCTGAAATCACAAGTGCCTCTTTGAAATAAAACTGCCAGGAAATCTTTTTTTTTTTTCTCCCCCTTTCTTTAGTAAGTCAACAGCAAATGTGGCTACTAATGGTACTCTGAAATGCCATAAAAACACAGTCCATTTATTACCCATAATCCAAAGATATTTATTCCTCTAATAAGATAGTTAAATAGTATGCTAAGCAGCTGTTCTTAACAATCTATCCTGTTCTGTAGCTAAAGGGAGGACTGACAAAATCTGTAATTATATGTTGCACTTTGCAGTTAACATACTCTCAATATAGGTCATCTTATTTAATCTCCATAGTTGCCCTGTGAGAGTTAGTACGTCCTTGAACCACAGTCAGGAAACTGAGGTTCTGATCGGTGATGAAGTTGCCTGTGTTCAAACAGCTGGCATCTCTGAGATGTATCTTTGAACACGGCCAGAAGATTCCAGAAGCTGCCTTCTTTCCATTATATTATACAGAAAAAAGGATTACTTAGGTCTACCATTTTATCAGTACTTTTCTGATATTTTAAATGAAAATATAATTCTGAAAAGTAATGACTTTTGTTTTAGGTGACTCCCAGGCAGAACTGCATTGTTTCTCAGGCCGTGCTGCAGGTTGACCTGCTACACTCTGCCTAATGTTAAAACTCTGCCTGAATAAGGATGGAGACTACTGCCGGACATTCACTTCAGGGGTTTTGCTAAAACCAGATGTAGACTAGAGTCAACTGAGCTTGTAGTCCTCAATATCTTCTGAGAATACTTTCTTGACTGTGATGGATACCTTCTAAGATGGCTCTTAGTGACTCCCCTCCTCCTGGTACTCATGTACAGTCCCCTCCCCTGGAGTATGGGATGAACCTAGTGACTTGCTTCATATGAATGAAATATGGCAAATGAGATGGTGTGTCACTTCCGAGATCAGGTTACAAAAAGACTCTGGCTTCTGTCTTGCTCACCCTCTGTTGCTCTCTTGCTTGTTCATCCTGATGGAAGCCCAGCTGCCATTCTCTGGGCTGCCCTGTGGAGAGGCCCACGTGGCAAGGAACAGAGGAAGTTTCCAGCCAACAGCTGGTGAGAAACTGAGGCCTTTAGTCCAACAACCCACGAGGAACTGAATCTTGTCAATAGCCATCTGAGGGAACTTGGGAGTGGCTCCTCTTCTAGTCTAACCTTGAGGTGACTGTGGCTCTGGTGGTCACCTTGACTGCAGTCCTGTGAGGACCTGATCCAGAGGACCCAGTTAAGCTGTGCCCAAGTTCCTGACCCACAGAAACTGTGAGGTAAAATATTCATTGCCTTAAACTGCTAAGTTTTGGGAGTAATTTGTTACACTGCATTATATAACTAATACATTGACTTAACAGAATTCCTTTTTCCTACCCTTTATGTACGCAATACCCCCTCACATTCCAGAATTAATTCTGGAAAAGGATTTGACATCAGTAATTATGAAAACTGTACAGTGGATAAATTCATTGCTTTGGAGTTAGAAACATCTGAGCTGTGTCTGGATATGCCATTTACTAGCTCTGATACAATGAGGAAGTTATTTAATGTCTCTGATTCTCCCTTTATTCATCTGTGAAATGATCTACATGACCTACCTCATAGGTTTTTTTTTTCTTTTAAGTGAGATCATGAAAAGAAAACAAAATATTTAGTATCTAGTAGGCACTCAGAGAGTGTTAGCTATTTTTATGACAATTATTCCTTAATTTGAATTTTAATCTATTAACTACATCTACCCATTTTGGTTTTGCATTTCTAACATCCTTATTCTTATGGAAAGAATAATCAGTCACATTTTGTAAATATCAATGAACTAATATAAGCCATCCCTCTGGATAGCAGGAGCCTAGGGAACACACAAAGTGCGTGGGTGACTGCTTCCCTTATTTTGATATTGTTTACTGAAAATACATGGTCAGGTTAGGTGGTGGTGAAAAACTATATTATTTCCCATAGCTTAAACTCTGCTTTCTCCGTTATAACTATGCATATTTGGGTGTACCTGCAATATTTTTGCATATACAAATACTTGTACAGGAAGAAGAAATTTGGTACTTATATGTGTTGTTCCTCTTTTGAGATTAAACTTCTCATAGGCAGGATGGAGATTTATTAAATGAAATAGAGGGAATGTTAGCATTAGAGTTAGAAGACTTGAATTTTATTTTCTCTTTAGGTAGTAGATTCCTCATTGGAAAAAATAAAAGGGGGGTTTTAGCTGTAAAATTCTGTTATAGTTTGTCTGCATTGGAAGTCACCCAAGTATGTATAAAATAATGCCATCTATGCCATGTATGTCACTAATAAGACAAACAAAACAAGTCAATTGTATATTGACCATTCTTTGAGCTTCTCTTTTCTTTATCTCCTCTCTTTCTTCCTCTTTTAGATAATGCTTTCCAAAAAAAAAAAAAAAAAGAGGCTGGTAATTAACTCCAAATGATATTATTCTATTCCCTAAGTAATCAAAGAACTCCCATTAAAAATGGAAATAATAGTGAGCTGAATACAAGGAGTATGTCAAGGAAGAGAAATAAAAGCCATTCTAAAATATTTTGCAAGACACAAAAATAATCTAAGTGCATGATAATAATTGGTGTGTAACGTCTTAAAACAGAAGCCAAGTTACAATGATTTTCATTAGATGCCTCTCAAATCCTATGGGTGACATGAGCCCATTTCCTCTGTCACATTTCTGAAGAGATAATTGCAGGAAACACTGTAAACAGTTTAACATTCACAGGTCATATTGAGAAATGGTTATAGATATTGACAGCTAAATACAACGTATCACAGTGGCATCCACCTAATAATGAGTTCTGCAAACCAAAGGTCAAGCTTTGCTATGGTAATGAAGAAATATAGAAATATTCATTGAATGAGCGAATGAGTGAATGAGTAAGTGAATGAATGAATGAATGAATAAAATGCTTTCCAGAACTACAGGTTTGTATGACATATTATATAAATATTATTAATGTAACAATTAATTTTTCTTTTATAATATTTAAGTTAGAAACTCCTTGGATTTAGAAATTAAATAACAATCAACCCAAAATAGGAAAAGCAATTCTCTAAAGACTTTACTAGACAGACAGTAAATATAAAAAAAAATTTCCTAATATTCACAGAATGTTATCAATTGTTTTTTTAAAAACTGAAAAATTCATGTAGTTTACAAAAAAAATATAGAATTAAATTTGCTAAAATCTTAAATAATAGAAATATCTACCAGGAAATAGCAACAAATAAACCAAGTCTCTATATAAATTATATTTTCCAGCTGACAATGTATAATTTAATATTTAGGGCTAAGTGGAAATCAATAAAATGTATTTACATTGATTGGACATAAGAAAAATTTAAATGTGGATATAAATAAAAAGTTTGCATTAGAAAAAAAGGGTTAATTTTTCAATATTTGTTAGTTACACTGAACACGTACATTAAACATGTCAGTACATTAAACATACAGAGTCTGGGTGTAATTGTTTCCTAGTCTTTAAATGAAAATATGTGTGGGTGGAATAGATATATTTATATACACACACTTGAGAATTTATATACAGAACAAAGTTGCTAGTGTTTCTAATTGAATTACCTTTCTTATCTACTTAAGAGCCTCAAAAATTGTTTTAACTACTGTATATTTTATCTATGCACTTCCCTCCTAAATGGCCTCTTTTGTGTACAATTTGATTTCCCCTTTCTACTCTTATTTCCTCATCTTCTATTTATTATTGATTAAATTGTATTTTACAGCTAAAAATACATATTGGTGATTGTGAATGATGATTAGATTCCTTAGAAAGCCATTTATGCACTTGTTCTTGTACCTTAAAAATTACGATGTTTAGGGCTTCCCTGGTGGCGCAGTGGTTGAGAATCTACCTGCTAATGCAGGGGACACGGGTTCGAGCCCTGGTCTGGGAAGATCCCACATGCCACGGAGTGGCTGGGCACGTGAGCCACAACTACTGAGCCGGGGCGTCTGGAGCCTGTGCCCCGCAACAGGAGGGGCCGCGATAGTGAAAGGCCCGCGCACCGCGATGAAGAGCGGTCCCCGCACCGCGATGAAGAGTGGCCCCCGCTTGCCGCAACTGGAGAAAGCCCTCGCACGAACCGAAGACCCAACACAGCCAAAAATAAATAAATAAATAAATAAAGTAGCTATAAAACGCAGCTTTCTTTAAAAAAAAAAAAAAAAAAATTACGATGTTTAAATATTTTACCTTCTTCAAGAAAGATTTGAATCGGTTGTGTTTTTACATAAGAAATGCAGGGCTTCCCTGGTGGCGCAGTGGTTGAGAGTCTGCCTGCTAATGCAGGGAACACGGGTTCGAGCCCTGGTCTGGGAAGATCCCACATGCCGCGGAGCAACTAGGCCCGTGAGCCACAACTACTGAGCCTGCGCGCCTGGAGCCTGTGCTCCGCAACAAGAGAGGCCACGATAGTGAGAGGCCCGCGCACCGCGATGAAGAGTGGCCCCCGCTCGCCACAACTAGAGAAAGCCCTCGCACAGAAACGAAGAACCAACATAGCAATCAATCAATAAATCTTTAAAATAAAAAAAGTATAAAAAAAAAAGAAAAAAAAAAAAGAAATGCAAACTTTTGTATTTTGTGATTTGCCCAAAAAGGCATAAAGTTTTGGCTGAACATAACAAAACAAAACAAAGCAAAATCTTGCTTTTCTAAGCTCAGGATGGTCTTTGCTCAGATTAGAACTAGGCCAGGATAGAGAATGTTAATTGTTTCATGGAAATCCTATAACTAAAGTAATATCCATGTAAAATGAAAAATTTTATTGGATTTAAACAGAAAGAAAAAAACAATGGCAAGCGAGAAAAGGATTAAAAAATGAGAAATCTTACAAACAATATTTATTTAGCACCTGTTATGGGTCAGGTTCTGTTCCAGGTCCTTGGGTTATATTAATGAAAAAAATGAACAGAAATCTCCGCTCTCTTGAGGCTTAGTTTCTTGTGGGGGTAGGGGCACTTGGGTGAAGGGAGAGACAGTAAATAACAAACATAATAAATAAACTATATAGTATGTTAGAAGGTGATATGTGTGAAAGATAAGAGAAAATGTAGAGCAGGGTAAGGGAAATTGACAGTGTGTGGAGGCAGGTGAGGGAAGGGGTGATGCAAGTAGTATTATATAGGGGAGCAATGGTAGGTAAGTCTTGCTGAGAAAGTGACATTTGAGCAAACACTTGAAGAAACTAAGGAAATTATCCCAACAAATATCTGAAGAAAAAGCATTTGAGGGATAGGAAATAACTTCAATGAAAACCCTAAGGTTGCAGTGGGCCTGGTAAAATCAAGGGACATCAGGAAGGTAAATGTTGCTGGAGCAGAGGTAGCAAAGGGGAGTGAAGGGAGGTGGGTTGGAGGGGAATGGGCTTGGGAGTGGGGTGGTGGTGCAGTTCATTTACGGACTTGTAAGCCGTTGTGAAGATTCTGACTCCAACTCTGACTCCTGATTGGCCAATCCTTTGTCCTTGCCAGCACCTCCTCCTCCTCCTTCTTTTCCACCTCCTCCTTCTCCTTCTTCTTCACCATTGTCGCCTTCATCTCCAAGGCATTTATTGAACACTTATCTTAATTTGAACGATAATAAAATTCTAAAGCTTTAGGAGTATATTTCCACAGTTTCCTTATTCTCATCAATTCTGTTCAACCCAAAGATATGTGTTGAATTACTAATATGTGCAAAACTGTGTATTAGGCATATTTTAAAAAATAGAGACTGTAGCAGTCTACTGGACGCTTATCATAGAATATGATTCTCTAGACTTCTGTTGAAGAGGACAATACTAAGTGTTTTATATGTACTAAGTTGGTCCTCCCAGCAACCCTTTAAAATGGATGCTATTATTTTTCCATTTTAAAGATAAGGAAAATGATGCACAGAAAGGTTAAATAACTCATCCAAGATACACAGACAACAATAGAACTAAAACTTGAGCTCAGGTATCTTTGACTCCAGAGTCTGTGTTCTTGACCATTCACAACACTGCCTTCTCTTGCTATAATCCTCTACAATACTCATACTCTTTGAAATATTTTGTTTAGTCACTTGTTCATTCATCAAGTGTTTGTTAACATCCTACTGTTTGCTCAGCCCTGTTAGGCATTGTAGAGATAGGGCAGCTGCAAGCCTCAAACAAGTGTCTTTGTGTGAATTAGAAAAAGTTGTGTCTTCCTCAAGGCACTTGACTTCTTTCTGTATAAAAAGTACTGTAATATTCTGATCTTTTAAGAGCAAGATATTTAACTGCCATTGTTGGAAAACTGTCATAATAAATACACAAAATTGTGTATAAGTCCAAAGGTAGAATAAATATGAAAGCCAAAATATTAAAGGTGTTTATGATATAAATAATGCCCTGAGATGTGATGCCTCTGTGAAATGTACAACCTGAAGTGATGTACATGACGCCCCTATATGAGCCAAATAAAAGACATAAACATTGCTCCTAGAGATGAAAAATTAACCACTCATGGTAGGTCAGGAAACTCATTTCTTTTCTACAAGACCTTTTGGGGCTTTATTGATAGACTCTTTCAAAATCTTTTCGTATGAACTCAGATAACTTAGCAATGTTGAAAATTATTATTTGAACAGTAATAAGACACTAAAGTTTTGGAGTGTATTTCTGCCATTCTTCTGGGATTGTCTCTTATTCTTGTCAGTTCTGTTCAGTTAAAAAATACATGTTGAATTCTAAACAAGTGAAAAACGGTGACATAGGCATATTTAAAAAACATGGGCCAAAGCCTATTGGGCACAGACCACATAACTGTGATGCACTAGGGCACTACTGAACTGTACATGATACCAATTCTTCATAGTATTTATATCCTTCACGACTGACATTAATCAGTTATCTACTTAAGAGAGTTTTTTTCTCTCATGAAGATCAGAGCATACCTATGCCATTAATTTTATATTAATTAGCACTTATCCTCAAGAGATTTTAAAGTATGACTGGTTATTAACTCCAACCTCACAAACTACAAAAAAAAGCAGGTTCAGGGCTGCTAATGGTGGGGCCAGTTTCAAACGCAGGAATTTCTGACCCCAAAGTCCATCAGGCTAGGTTGCCTCTCCGCGTATGGTGGGAGGATGACTAAGCCCTCATACCTCTTGCAGGCCGTTAGAAAAATTGGAGGTGAAGATTATAGAAGTAAGAGAGAGCACACGGCCAGAATGACAGCCTGGGAAGATCCCGCCCCAGCCAGATTCCAGCTTGCTTACGCCTACCCAGACTAGGCACAACACCTATTGTTTAGCAGCCAACTCAAATGGCTGAACACTGAACTATAATTTTAAATGCATGAAATAGTCCCAGAATTTGCTGCAAGGTTCATTATATCACTTTTCTTCTCCATCTGTACTTGCTTTTAGGCTTAGATATAGTGCTTCTGAAAGGGTAATTTGAAGATATCAGGGGGTATGAAATAAGAATAACAAACACATATTTGTAGTTAACCAGGTGCCAGGTACTATTATAAGTACTTTATTATATTAACTCATTTAGGAAGTGAGAATCAGGCCTTTTTTTTCCCCCTAAGAACAAATTTTAAGAGCCTAGGCCAAACTTGGAAATATACTGGAGTTGAAAGGCTGGGTAAAGGAATGAATATAAAGGAATCTTTGCATCTAAAACTCTCTAATGTGGCAATGTGACCCTGAAGGCATTGTCAATAAACCAGTGGGTGAGACGTTTCAGTCATAGGAATAAGTGAAACCATACTTATGAAAGGTGTTATAACTTCATATAATTCCTTCATTCAAATGGTCATTTATTTTTTACTTTTTCATGTAGTCTATAAATGACTAATTTGAGAAATAATCCATTGGGGGTGTTGTCACAAAGAAAGTTAAGACTTTCTTGTAGCTGATGAAAATAATTTTTCTTTTCTCTTATTTATTTATTTTTTTAGTTCTTTTCCTTCTTCTTAAAAAACAAAGAACAAAAAGAAAAAAACACTGTCTATACTGTTTTACCTACCTTATTGTAAGCCTTAAGAACAAGAGCTAAGATTAATAACTCTGAGTTTTTAGCGTTTACCCTTCTACTTTGCACATGGAAGATTTCATTCATTTATGGTTGATGATTCACTGATGGTTTTTTGAGCGCCGGTTTTTTGAGCACCTACTATGTGCCAGGCACTGGGTTAGGCAAGGAGGTATGATGGCAACTAACACACAGTCCCTACTGAAATTGTCATTGTACAGAGAAGCCAGACAATAAATAGGCAGTTTCATTAAATATAAAGACAATGATGGGCAATATAAGGGTGTTCACTAAAACAGAAGTACTGAACTCAGACTAAGGTGATAAGCGAGGACTTCCCAGAGAAGGTGACAAGTATTCTGAGATCATAAAGAAAATAATAGTTAAGAGGAGAAAGGGCAGGACAGGTAAAGGGAACTACAGGACCAAGGTCTTGGACCCAATAGCAAGAGCTCAGTCTGTTCTGGGTACTTTACATATTCCTTGTGTTTAGAAGGAGAGTGAGGTTTTGACTGGTGAGACTAGAGAGGTAAGCAGGAGACAGCTCAAAAAGGGAACTCTGCCAACATTTGTTTTTGATGCTGATGAGGCCCTTGGTAAGTTCATGATTCCAGCTAGTATTCCTATAGGTGTGGCTGAAAAGGTGTCCACACAGACAAGTCATTATGACAATCACCAACTGCCTCTCACAGAGGACAGAACAAAAGGCATCAGGGTGTTCTCATTACAAGTTAATCCAGGGAGCAGTGTAAAACAGGTGAAGAATTCAGGAGTCATCAGTGTCTGAATCTGTCTGCTATAACTGTCAGAGTATTAGAAGAAAGGTGGAATCTGGTCAGTAGGTGGGTATTTTTCATATTTTCCAAACTTGTTTGGATATCACCTATGTGACCTTTAGATAAATATAACCTGAATTTTATAAACTACCTACCCAGACCTAAGCAAAATAGCTTTTGTTCTATTTGCATTTTTGCAAATTAAGCATCATCTGAAGGTACATATCTCATTGCAAGCAGCTTTTGCGTCTCTCAACCTTTCCTGGCTCTAAAAACGTTTCTCCAGCATGAGCTACGTACTGAACTTTGAAGAAGGGTCCACTGTAATAACAGTAAAGTTTAATGGTGCATAACTTTGAGAGACTGACAAATTTCCAGCCAAAGTATTGATTCTTACAGAATTTATGAAGCACATGCTGTATTCTGTGTCATTATGGTCCATTTTTGGCTGAAAGAATCATGTAAAATAGATTTTTAAATGAGTGGTAATAGCCAGACGTAAAGAAGGTATTGACGTGTGTCATGAAGGGTGAAATAGCATGCCAGATTAACGCATATAACAAATCAAAAACAATAGTACCCTCTACTACTGCAAACATAAATTTGCTTTTGCTTTTAATCATCCCTCCTATTTACTACTTTGCACATTTACAATTTCCTTTCTTACAGACCTCTTTTGAAGAACATTAAATATGTGTAAAATTTTTGCATAGTTGCATAGACTGCTTTGGGGAATACTAACAGTTCAGAAACCGGTTGCTTAAATTTGGCAAAGTAATTTGCTCTTATATGTAAATAATGTCCTTTGTAAATAATGCTAAAAGCTTATAATCTAATCTTTATTACATGCATATAAATGACATATTTAGTGGATTAATATTTAAATCTTTTTATGAATTCAACAATTTTAAAGTATTACTGGAAATTTTTGTTTGTTTTTCAGAAGCATAAAAATTTATTTTTCCTTTATGACTTCCAGCTAAGCTTTTTTTTTCTGTCCCCAAATGCTCTCATGGAAGACATCCTTGCATCTAACTTGTTTTGAAAAAGTATAGAATCTACGGCCAAACCACCCTGAACGCACCCAATCTTGTTTGAAGAAAGTATAGAATTTTTTCCTCTGGTCCTCTGCCGCCTATTTTTGCCCTGTTCATCTTAATGCCTGCTATGAATTAGTTTCTCAAGAAACAATTGAAATGTAAGTCTTTTCTTCTCCCAGTCGACATTTTGTTTTGACACACTGGGGAAAAATTGGCTTTCAAAAATAATAATTTAAACTTTGATTTTACTCTTCATTTTGGAATACATGTTTATTAAATGTGTATCTCCCCCACAGAGTAATCAATACAGATTGTGTAGTACATTACAAGGAAACCATGTCTGAGGTTATTAGAAAAATTAAATGCCTTTAGTTTTGCTTACTTGAGCAATATGTGAAAATTAACATTTCAAACCCTTTCAGGCATCTGACCAGACTTAGCCTTAGTCAGAACTCATGGTGTGACTAGGCTTTGTTTCTTCTTTCTTTTCCTCTTCTCCCCTTCCCTCCCCTCCCCTTCTCTTTTCTTCTCTTCTTTTTTAACTTATCTGGTTAGCATTTACCTAGTGAACATCAAATTACCTGAAATCCTAATTTTATAGACTAACATTTATAGAGAGATATCCACATTAAGAGGGGAGACAGAGGGAAAAGGAAAATGGGTGGCTATGGCTTTCTCTGAAAAGTAGTTCAGTGTTTCCATCACATTCCAGAAACCTTTTTAGAGCTAGAAAGAGAGGTCACCCAGGTCTAACTGTGCTAGGGACCGACGAATCCCAGGCACAGATACATCTCCCTCACATCCAGAAACCCCAAGAGAATATGTTAAATCCTTTTCAAACAACTGCTTTTCAACAATTTAGGAGTTTATCAGCTTAACAAAAAAAAGAACTTAGCACGAAGAAAAAGGCTGAGACTCTCAATAGGCTCTTCTAGGGCCTGGTAGAGCCTGAAGAACTCTTCAAGGTCTTAGTCAACAGTGAACAGAGGAGTTTAAACTAGCGCGTTCATCTATACCACAAGCGTGAGACATTGGTCTTTACATAAACGTTTTTCCCATGCCAAATGCAGGCAAATTCAAATAAAATAGGCCAAGTCCTGGATGGAAGATTAGAACAACAGATCAGGGAACAGGAAAGTGAATCCCCCCCTCCAGTGCAGTATCTCATGAGCAGTCCCATTTACACCCTACTGTTCACCTGGGGGTGTTTCAATTCACGGTGTCTGTGTTCAGAGCTTTTTTAACTTGAGATTTCTTTTTTTAAATAACAACTTTTAATTCACTGATGTGTTAGAAGAATAAAAGTTTTAGATAGGTATGAATTTCAGAAGATTTTTTTTAAAAAAATGTAGCTACACTCAAAGATATTTGAAATGCAGAGGCTGTTATTCAATTTGGACCTTCATTTCCTGATTTTTTTCAAATCAGACCCAGCTTTCTTTAGACACTATAGGCAGACTATACACATAGAATGTGTACATAAATGTACATAATTGTACCATTTGGTTGTGGCAAACTAGTTTTACTAACACGGAGGATTTAATAGACGAAATGAGGAAATATGTCAATGTAATAGCATATTAGATTTTGCAAATGAGCTATTCCTAAGGCAACATGAATTGCTTGCTTTTATATTTCCACAATTGTTCGTTCATTTGACAACTAACATTCAGAATCCATCTTTGATCTTGGAGGACTTGTACAAATCAAAGTATAATAAATCCTTACACTTAGGAACTTAATGTGACACTCAGACAAAAGATGTCTTCTGACAGAGTCTTTGGCCTGTTGCATGTAAGGCCACAATAAGACCTGAAGTCAGGGCTAGCTGCAGGCAGGCTTGGGAAGAGGGCAAACTTGTCTTCAGGGCTTTAAACATTGCTCTGGGCCACATTTCTCACCAAGCCTCAGGGACCCCAAATTCTAGTTACCATTTACTGAGGATTTATTATGTGCCACACATTTACATGTATTATTTCTGATCCTTACATCAACTTTCAAGATCAGTATTTTATCCCTATTTCACAAATATGAAAGTAAGGCTCAATAAGTCTAAGTACTTCTAAGGGGCAGAGCTGGGTTTCCACCCTGTGTCTGAATTCAAAGCCCCTCTCAAGCTCATGACATCACTGTGTCTCATCATGAGACCTGAGGCTTCCCTCTGGAGTTCACACCCAAACCTGTTCTTCCTGTTTTGACTCCAGATTCCCTTTGGCTTTCAGGCTTTGAAATATATGAAATAAATGAACTTTTTAAAAGGGGGAGGGCCAGGTGGAGGGAAGGCATGCATGGCTCTACTTCTATTAAGTTTTATTATTAGAATTCTATTTACTTTCTGACAGGGACCTCTTGGAAATGATACTTTCACCCAGAGGAGTTGTAACAAGATAAATTTCAAGCAGCATGGAATATTGTTGATCAGGCAGACAGCATGACTGCCAATTTAGCGTACTGTTAAGATTAGCCATTTGTGTTGGCTCGACAATGTTGTGAAAACTCCTGTTAGCTTCTTGGAACTACAAAGCATGTGATGAGAAATTTTCCTTATTTTGCTTTGTGATTATCTGCCATTAGATTTTCACTTTAAAATATAAATTGACAGCTTTTGGACTGGTAACAGAATTTTCCCATTGTGAATAAGTCCCTCCAAACACACTTGGTTAGTAGACCAGCACAATGATCTATTAAAACTCACTAGAAATAAATATTTTCATTAAAGACCCCTCTCTGAAATTTACTGTGTGACTTAGGCAAACCAGTTAACCTCCATAAACCTTCAAATATAAAATGGTCATCAAGAGGAGCAAATTGGGTTTTACAAAAGGGCTTTACAAACTGTTAAGTTTATACAAATGTAAGGGCATTCCTGGGCATCATTCTTAATCCAATTCATTCCTTCCTGAGAAGCAGTCCTGCAAAATAAGGCATTGACCTGAGTCTTCCATCTGTGATCTCCTTTTGATCCCACCGTATAAAGGAAGAACTAAGACTCCTTTCAGTAATTTACCACTGCTCTGCCAATAATCAATATGTCATGAGCTCTGAACATTTCTCCTTGGATTTCCTAATCCTGACTAAATGGTAAATCCTGGAGTTATTAGGTGACAATGGCTCATTTATCAAATCTGTAGAAAGAAGCTTCTTTTTTGGAATTTTTTTTCCTCTCCTATCATTTAGTAGTTTATCTTTTATAATCACTGATTGCTGTCTAGGCTGCCTACTTGAGAAAGAAAGCAGCAAGTAGCAGAACCATATGAGGAATGATAAATGAAGACATCTACTCCTTTCTTCCCATTTGCCTCCTTACATTTGGGATAACAGGTACCTTTCATGCCCATTCATCTGATTCTTCCTCTAAAAGTACCTTAGTGCCCCCTGCAGGTTACATGAGTTTCTCCTTCCACAACCTTGTTTATACTTTTTTTTTTTTAACCCTCTCCTGAAACCCCCAGTGCTAGTTTCTTCTCAATGGCGCTAGTTATCTAGAAAAAAGATTATTTATACAGTTCTCTGAAGTGTCGAGGAAAATGATTCCAAAATGGTGATTTTGATCTCATGTGCAATTTGAGGGTAATAATGGATATTTGGCATAACATTAGTAGCTAAGAGACCACTGACAAATGAAAAGCTACAGGAGATACTTACAGGTGAGAAATCTGAAGTCTAAAAAGGCCAAGTAACTTTGCAAGCCTTCCAAAACTAATTTACGGTGGCTGGTGGTGGCATTAGAACTCAGGTCTCTTAGCATTTACTCAAGTACCCCTTCTTTTACTGTGTTTTGAATAGTTTCTTTTCCTTATTTTCAAAAGCATCTGTTTTGTCCCCCAGTTGTATATCTTGAAAACCTAACTCCAACTAAGAGCTACTAATGTCATCCATTTGGCTTCAGTAGGTAACAGATGGATTAGGGCTTCAGCACACCTAAAGGATGTGCTTGGTAATACTAACCCAATTTGTAACCACATCCTGGTGTATTGCAAATGCTTCAGAGGTCAAAGGTATAACTTAGTCAGAACTAGAAAGTGCAATAAACATGAGAGAGGGCTCATTTCTTGATTTGCTTGAAAGTTGCCTAGAGCAAAGTACTCCAACACACAATCTTATAATGATTCCTGGGCTGAAAAGGCAGAAATCTGTTGGCTTTTTCTAGGTTTTATGACCTTGAAATTCTTGAACATTTTCTGAACCTTCTGTTTCCTGAAATGTCACTCATTCATTCCAAAATTATTAATTGGCGTTATCAATCCTAGGTTTATCTTGCTTATTCTAAGTGCAGAATGTCCACTGACAAATCCTTTATCATCCAAGAATTTTGAGCTCAGGAAAGCCTTTCTCTTTTGAAACTATTTAGAGATTTGGAATAAAATTTTGAAGGAACTAATGCTGTATTTTAATCTAAATCCTTGGGGAAAAAAAATTAAAATCCTGAGATATAATTAAGTCCGCAGATCAAAATGGAGGGTGAAAATATCTAGATATAAGTTCTGAGAGGCCAAATTTAAAAAGATGACTTTGTGAAATGGTAAGTGTTTAAACTACAAATCTATGTTTATTCAGCATCTGGATTTCTTCTTGCTAAGTAGTTTTAAAGCTACTTAGTATTTAATTGACATTTTACTCACTACTTTACTTGCTTCAAGTCTTTCATACTCAAGCTCTCCCAATTGCAGCTTGTACACAAAAAATTGCCTTAGCCTGATTTCCAAATGGCTAAATAGTTTGATGTAAATTCTATTAGAATTCAGTAATACTAATACTGCAGGTACTGGAGAAGCATTTTTCAACTGTCAGTTATGACCCTTTAGTAGGTTGTGAAGTCAATTTAGTAGGTTGTGACAGCAAAAAAAAAAAAAAAAAAAAAGGAATAGATTGCATGAAATATAAGAAAATGAGTGGAAATTAAATATTGTTATATGAAACTCTTGCTTTGTTATGTGTATATCTGGATTGTGACATAAATTGTATTTCTTCTGTGAGTTGTAGTCAAACTGAAAAAATCTATTCTAGCCTGCAGTGGATAAGAGCAAGAACTCCTTACCAGCTGTGTGAACCATTCTGAGCCTTGGTTTTCTTCTCTGAAAATAGGTGTAATAAGACTTTCATAATAGGGTTATTGTAAGAGTTAAGTAAAAAAATAAAATAATGTTGGTGCATAGAATATGACATAGTCAGAGACTAATGTTGTTATCTTAGTGGCAGTTATAATGAGAATTATTTGAAATCATATTTGAAATCATATTTGAATCATTTGAAATAATAAATCAAAGTACTTACACTTCTCCTTTAAATTGAGTTCCCTTGCAAATCAAGTTCCTTCTACCTCTTGAGCATATAGCCCCAGGGAAGAAGGTGGGCATTCCCAGGGTTAGAACAAAGAAGCCATTGATCAGTTTTGGATCTCAGAGGCTGACTCTTTTGAGACAGTAGTCATGAAATTTGGGTCGTTTGAAAGAAAAGGATTTTCTAAATTCCTTTATTTCTTCTTTAACATATTGAGAAGCTGGCCAAAAAATACTAGAGATTCTTAAATGAGAGGAGAGTGGGACAGGTTAGGAAGAAGGCAGGACATGCCTGGCTTCTCAGTTCCTATTGGATTCTGGGTAGAAGAAGGTAGAAAGGTAGGTGAGCACTGCTCCAGTTTTTCTTCTCTACACTAATTCCTGGGGTAGGGAGGTGTTCTGTGGGAGAAGAGAATTGAAGAGATGTTCTAGTGAGGTTGGGGGTAATGCTGAGGAGAGTGGCTTTTGCCCTCCACAAGGATATTGGAAGCTATTGCCTTACAAACTTCTGCTTAAACATGGAGGCTGTTACAGCAAATTAAATTTAATGGCTTAACATGGTTTTGCACACAAAGGTCTGAGTTTAAGCCCCTTAGAGTCCCCCTCAGCTCGTGTATGATATGACAGCTATCCAGAAGTTTCGGAGCATCCTGGTTCGGAATGAACCAGAAAGATCTGACTGAAAGTAGTTGAAGGACCTGCCTAGCAACTTTGCTGAAGGAGGTTGCCTAAGCGGAATGAAGCCACCCACTGTAGACTAAATTCCCATTGAGGTCACAGTCACATGCCAGGGAATACATTTTGTCATCAAAAGTGGAGATGAGGGCCCAATCAGTAAGCGTAAATGGTGCCCCAGAACGTTGTCAGAGTTAAGTAAACATGAATGATTATCACCAAAGGCAGTTTCTAGCAATGAGGGCATCAGATTGCCCAGGGTAGGGACAAGTCACTGTAGGATGTCACCAGCTCTGGGAATAGACCAAACCAGGAAAGCTTAGAAGATACGTCATATACTTGAGGAGTCTACCTCCTATAAGATTACATACGCCTTATTCATCGTGTGTATATCCAGGTGGAGAGGGCAGAACTCTTGACAAGCATTTTCCTGACTCATCTAGGCAGAAACTGGGTTACATAAAGAGATGGACTGAATTACCAAATAAGATTGAACCAACAATTTAAATTTAACTAAAATATGTTTTCTAAACTACCTGGTGGGTGTGGGATTGTGAAGGAAGCCAGATTCTTAAATAAAGTAACCCCATTTCTTTCACATCTGAGCATAGTGTAAATACATTTGTGATGCTTCTGATTTTTCTTTATTATTGTGTCATATCATCACATCTATGGGAATTAAATTTTTCTAAGCCTTTATTTGTGCCAATCTTTGTATCATAGAGTATTCTGAGTAATAACTCCTTTGATACAAATTAACAGCTATCTAATTTAGATCCCTCTTCCCCAAACCTCAACTATAGAAAACCAACCGCAAATGAATGTGAAAGAAAAAAGGGAGAAGCCAGTCCCTGGGTTTCCAAATGAAATGCTGCCAAGCCCCCATGCAACACACAGTCCCGAGCAGAAAAATAAAGGTGAACATTTAAAATTTATATGGGACTTTTTTGCTTAGATAGTTGCAATTTAACTGTAATTTTGTATCTTAACCTTTAGAGTTTTGTCCCTTCCCCACAGTTGTAGGGGAAGGTGGTAGAAGTGGTGGTGGAGGGGATATAAATCGTTAAAATGAAATAGGAAAAGACATGGTAAAAAGGACCTTCTATTTTCAGGGCACTGATCTGTCCAGAGCGGTTCCTTCTCCCCACAAAACACTGGCAGGATAAATGGCTGCTGCCAGCATGTTGACAGCGGAGGGTAGAGGGCTCACTTATACCAAGGCCTACAGACCAGCATGTAGTGATGCTCAGGGCTGGGCCAGAAATATGCCCTTGTCCATGCCACACGAAGTAAGATGGATAGTGGAAAACATTGGAGTTAATTGATAATATGGGGGTTGGGACCTCTCGCGTCAGTTAGATAAAATGGGCTCTACTCCTAGAATCACCATTTCCGAGAAGTGTGAACTTAGACAAATTACTTAATCTTTCTAACTTTAGTCTCCTGATCTGTAAAATGGGGATAAGAAATGCAGCTTCTCATAAGGCTGTTGGAATTTAAATGCGATAATTCATGTAAAACATACACCTCAGTCTCTAGAATGGGTTCATTGAAAGTCAGCCAGTTTTATTCTCTTATCCTTTTGGGAAGCTTTAGGCTTGAACCTCACTTCCTACGTGAAATTCAGTAAAATACTTAATCTTTTCTCTCTCCCGCTTTTTTTTTTTTTTTTGGCCGTGCTGCATGGCTTGCAGGATCTTATTTCTCCAACCAGGGACTGAACCTGGGCTCCTGGCAGTGAAAGTGCCAAGTTCTAACCACTGGACTGCCAGGGAATTCCCAAATACTTAATATTTTTGAACTGAAGTTCCCTCATTTGTAAAATGGGACTAACTTACATTATATCAGAATATTTGGAGATCATAATAAGAAATATATGTCAAGCTTTTCTCTTTCTCCCCTTCCTCCCTTTGACCCTTTTCTTCTGGTCAGTCTATGCATGGAGGCCAAAAAGATCTCAGAGGAGATGGGACAGGGATATCATTGAGCCTGTGTCTTTGCTGCATATGCAGACTCTTGGAGAACTAGTAGGTCTGAGATGTGAGTAGGTGACCAAAGAGAGAGTAGATGAGAAATCGATGGAAAGAGCATCACAAGAAGGGAAATTAAGAGTTAGTGCAGAATTAGAAATGAGAATCACACTGATGTCTGGGCTATTTGATACATCACTGTCAGAGATAACTTTCTTAAAATTCTAATCTTGCTTAAACCAATACAGTGGCTCACTACTGCTTCCCACAGAAAGTCTAATTGTATCGAAGGCCACCTCTGATAAAGTTCTGGCCTCCTCCCCTCATTATTGCCAGCCGTCTCCCCTACCATGTGCCCTTCCTAGTGGGAAGGGAGGCAAGGACATTAATGAGGAAGTTATTATTGAAATGGAGTTGGCAGGGCTTGGTAACTTGGCAAGACATTAATTTCAGGTGGAGGAAGGGGAGTGCTAAAAATTAGAGAAAGAAAAGTCATAAATGACATTAAACTCTTTTTTTCTTAACACATACTAAATCAATTCTGGCAGCAGTGAGTTCCAAAAGAATGCAAGTGTCACCTGATAATATTTCCTAGATTCTAAGACATAACTGACCGTAACATACATCATTAACAGGAGAAAAGGAAACATATCGTTTACAAGACACATCTTGACTTTTAAAAACATGTGAAAAACATTCCCTTTTTTTTCTTCATTCAACAAATATTTACTGAGAACCTAATATAAGCTAGGCCCTGTTCTAACAACTGGAGATGCAGCAAAGTAAAATAAAAGTAAAAGTTCCTGCCTTCCTGAAGCTCTCTTTCTAATGGAAGGAGTCAGAATATAAACATAATAAATTACATAATTATGTAGATGATAAATGCAATGGATAAAAGGTAAAGCAAGATAAGGCGAACCAGGATTGCCAAATGGGTAAGGGTAGAGGTTGGCATTTTAAACAAGTTAGTGAGAGTAGGCACCACGGAGACGTTGCCATTTGAGCAAATGACTTGAGGGAAGTGAGAGAACGAGACCCTTAAGGCAAGCAGAGAGGATAATCAGTGTAAGTACATACCATGTATAGTAACACATGTTCCAGGGTTCTATAGTCACATGAATTGGGAAAATATAGTTCCACATACTGTATCCTTTTCTTGGAGGTCAAAATAAGAATTAGCATGTTATTAAGGCATTGTGAAAACAAAATAAAACGTTTTTAACTTTATTCAACCCAGTATATCCCAAACTTGTTAGATAACATAAACTGTTGTTGAAGGACATCTGCTAAGATCTTCAAGGACACCAGTTTTCTGTGAAACAATGGAAGAAATGTTGAATTAGGGGAATATGATTTCTTTAACCAGTATTATTTGCTGACATATCTACTGTAAAATTTGAATAATCCATTGCTGAATTATGAATATCCTTTATATTTCTTTTGAGCGTTGGAGTGTTACTGTGTGGTTTTTAACTAGGCATCCAACAGCAATAATGTCATGACTCTATTTATTGAATTGATAATCAAAAGAGTAGACCACTATATTCTTGGATTTTATGCCTTTCTTAGGATTAGAAATGTTATACAAGTGTTATTGACCCTACTATTCAGAAAATGTATTGCAAATTAGGGCCTGTTTATTTTATTTTATTTTTTTATTGCTGTATAATTGACATGCAACATTATATTAATTTCAGGTGTATAACATAATGACTTGATATTTGTATACTTGCAAAATGATCACCACAACAAGTCTAGTTAACATCTGTCCCCATATAAAGTTTCAGAGTTTTTTTCTTGGGTACTTTCAGGATTTACTCTCTTAGCAACTTTCAATTATTCAATACAGTGTTAGTAACTATGGTCGCCACACTGTACATTATAAATGTTTAAATTATATCCTTACTCTTGCACGGGTTTGAAAAGTTGGTTCTAGATGAGAACACTCTTTTACTCACGAGAACACCCTTTTATTCACCACGGAAGCAATGCATGCCGGCTGTAACATGCCTCACCTAACAGCAAAAGAATGTTCAGAAGCATGCCCAGCTAATTGAAACTACAGGGGGCATTTAAGTAGGCAAAGTGTTATTACTCAGTTTAAATTGTGTCCAGGATATCAGAACTACCATTCCCTACTCTTGCAAAAGGCACTATGGGAATGGGAATGGCCCATATGACTTCTTTGAGGAACATCTGTAGCTGGGTGTTCCAGCTGCTGGTGTGATCATGGGCTTCCCTCCTCTCTCAGCAGGGCAGGTGCTCTTGCCCCAGAGACTGGGCAACTGGCTGTTTCTATGATGTATTTATTTTAACTTGTGTTTCATGTCACTTTTTTAAGAAAGCAAACAGAACAATTGTAAGTCAGTATAACTGCCTATCAGTTTTCTTTATTTCTCTTTTTGTAAAATAAAATTTAAACTGAAGAAAAAGAAAAAAAGAGAATGACTTCTTTTAATTTTTCTTATCCCAGTTGTGCTTGACAAACTCAGACAGCCATCCACATTACCATCCATAAGAACAGGGGTTATTGTTACGAATGTGAAAGTCAGGTAGTTTTTGAACTCACGGTATCGAGTGCAAACCCTATGCCATGAGGCTATCACAAGAAGTTCTCCAATGTCAATATTTTTTGAAAATTTGCCTCAAAGTATAATTTAAGTAGCAAAAGTGTAGTCCTTCATCTAGGACTTTTAAGTTTGAGGCAAGTTACTCTCAGTTTATTCCAAGATATTTCTTTGAAAAGATATTCCTAATACAGTGCACTGGTTATTTTAAATAAGAGCATTTGCTATATTTGGTCTAACTTTCTTATTTGAAATTAAATCAGTTTCTTATAATTTCTAGAAAGCAAATAGCCTATGTTGGCCATCTATGAGTTTCTCTATTATTTAGGCAGAAGTGTTCACAAAAGTGGATGTGTGAAGAGCTAGATCAAATAATCCTAAAATTGATATGGAACCACAGGATACCTAGAATTGCTAAAGCAATCCTGAGGAAAAAGAACAAAGCTGGAGGCATAATCCTTCCAGACTTTAGATAGTACTTCAAAGCTACAGTAATCAAAACGTGTGGTATTGACACAAAAACAGACAAGTGGGTCAGTGGAACAGAATAGAGAGCCCAGAAATAAACCCACACCCTTCAGTTAATTAATCTTCGACAAAGGAGGCAAGAATATATAGTGGAGAAAAGACAGTCTCTTAGGCAAGTGGTGTTGGGAAAGCTGGAAAGTCTCATGTAAATCAATGAAGTTAGAACACTCCCTCAACCATACACAAAAATAAACTCAGAATGGCTTAAAGGCTTAAATATAGTACAACACCATAAAACTCCTTAGAGGAGAACATAAGCAAAACATTCTCGGACATAAATCCTAGTAATATTTTCTTAGATCAGTCTCTCAAGGCAAAATAAATAAAAGCAAAAATAAACAAATTGGACCTAATCAAACTTACAAGCTTTTGCACAGCAAAGGAAACCATAAACAAAATGAAAAAGCAACTTATAAACTGGGAGAAAATATCTGCAAACTATGTGACTGACAAGGGCTTAATTTCCAAAATATACGGACAGCTCATACAACTCAGTATCAAAAATACAAACAACCCAATCACAAAATGGGCAGAAGACCTAAATAGACATTTCTCCAAAGAAGGCATACAGATGGCCAACAGGCACGTGGAAAGATGCTCAATGTTGCTAATTATTAGAGAAATGCAAATCAAAACTACAATGAGATATCACCTCACACTGGTCAGAATGGCCATCATCAAAATGTCTACAAATAATATATGCTAAAGAGAGTGTGGAGAAAAGGGAACCCTTCTACACTGTTGGTGGGAGTGTAAATTGGTGCAGCCACTATGGAAAACAGTATGGAGGTTCCTTAAAAAATTAAAAATAGAGTTACCATATGATCCAGCAATCCCACTCAAAATATCTGGAAAAGACAAGAACATATATCTGGGCATATATCTGGAAAAGACAAGAACTCAATTCAAAAAGATTCATGCATCCCAGTGTTCATAGCAGCACAATTTACAAAAGCCAAGACATGGAAGCAACTTAAGTGTCCACTGACAGATGAATGAATAAAGAAGATGTGGTATATACATACAATGGAATATTACTCAGCCATAGAAAATAATGAAATATTGCCATTTACAGCAACATGGATGGACCTAGAGATTATCATACTAAGTGAAATAAGTCAAACAGAGGAAGACAAATATTATATAATATCACTTATACGTGGAATCTAAAAAAATAATACAAATCAACTTATTTACAAAAACGAAAACAGACTCACAGACATAAGAAAACAAACTTATGGTTACCATAGGGGAAAGGGGAGGGGGAGGGATAAATTAGGAGTATGGGATTAACAGATATACACCATATAAATAAAATAAACAAAAGTATTTACTGTAAAGCACAGGGAACTATATTCAATATCTTATAATAACCTATAATGGAAAGGGTCTGAAGCTGAACATCTGAAACTAATACAATATTGTAAATCAACTACAGTTAAATTTTAAAAAAAAGTGGATCTGTGAAGAGGCCAGAGTTCAGGATCTTTGTAGGCAGTTGTGCGTGAGAGCTTGGATATGCTGGTAATGTCTAAATTGAGTGTTCTTTTAACCTTCCCACCAACTGCTACAATCTGGTATCTACCCCATGTCTAAGACCTGGCCTAAATTTTTCCTAAAGAAAAAGTATGTATGTGGAAAAGAATGAAACACCTATTTGAACGTTGCTCACGTTCTGGTTACTGCCACAGGAAAATCAGGCTATAAATACAATAAGCACCAGCAATGATATAACATAAAAATATTTTCATATTTCTACATATTTTCCCTGTTAACACAAAAAAATGACTTTTTATAAGGTGTCAGGGGAGGTTCTATGAGATTACTGATATGATTTTTTATTTGTTAATTGTTCCCCTAATAAATTATCAGTTCCCAGTGGGCAGGGACAATCATGTGTCTGCCATACGGGACATATGGTAGGATCTAAAAATGTGATTGGTTCTTGGTTCTGCAATATGACGTATAATTAAACCTTTTAAACTGAACTTTGTAGAAGATTTTTCTCTCTCTCTCTCTTATTGACACCTCTCTGTCTTAATTGCTATCATTTCTCCCTGGATTATTTTTTCTCCTCTCTCTTTTATTTCCTTTCGCCAAAAGCAGATATGACACTAAACTGAAAATTAATTCACATAATTCCCGTTTGAACCCCTTCAATGTCTTTTTAAAAATGTATTTATTTTTGGCTGCGTTGGGTCTTCGTTGCTGCACGCGGGCTTTCTCTATTTGCAGTGAGCGGGGGCTACTCTTCATTGCGGTGCACGGGCTACTCATTGTGGTGGCTTCTCTTGTTGCAGAGCACGGGCTCTAGGCACGTGGGCTTCAGTAGCTGTGTCACGTGGGCTCAGTAGTTTGGTTCGTGGGCTCTAGAGCACAGGCTCAGTAGTTGTGGCGCACAGGCTTAGTTGCTCTGCAGCATGTGGGATCTTCCTGGACCAGGGCTCGAACCTGTGTCCCCTGTATTGGCAGGAGGATTCTTAACCACTGCACCACCAGGGAGGTCCCCCACTTCAATGTCTTAACCTGTCCCTGAAAATAAACTGGTATACATCCAAATTCATTATCAGGGCCTATTAGTATCTGTATGATCCTGTCCCTGTTTATTTTTACACTCTCTTCTTGGGTCACTTTCCTTCTCCCTCATCCCTCACTATTCTGCAGCCACCCTGGTCATTCCACCCACCCCATCCCACCCCCTCCCCGTTGTACAGCCTTTGCACAGGTTGTTCCCTCTGTCTGGAATGTTCTCCCCATCCCCACGATTTGCATAGCCAGCTCATTCTCCCCTAAAGGTCTCTGTTTGGGCTTTTGTGATCACCCTATCTAAACTTGGTCACCTCTGTTAGGCTCTTGTTTAGACATGTATACATTTCTTTCATAGCACTTGCTATAAACTACAATTATTTTCTGTCTATTTATCTATATAAGGGAAGAAATTGTGCCTATCTTGTTCACCATTAAATCTCCAATGTCTAATTCAGTGTCTAGACACTTATCTAGTGATAAGCGATAAATCAATCACTTACAACGAATAGACTGAATAGACTGGGTAATTGTCAGGAAAAAAAAAGACTTAAGGATTGAGTTTAGTCGTAAGATCGACTTTATAGTATAATCTGGATTTTGGAAATTTGAAATAACCTATTAAGTTCTCCTTTTCTCATTTTGCAGATGGAGAAACAGAATCATAGAAGTTAAATGACCTGACTGGGATCTAGCAGCTCGTTAGCAGCACAGCCAGAATTAGAATTTCTAGTTTGGGGTTCAATTCACTATGCCACTTGTCTGGTAGAACAATATCTAACAGATGTTTGGAGTTACCAACAATCTGTAGGTTTAGAATCTCAAAAATAAAAATATTAAATTCTGGAGAAAGAGATGCAAGCAGAAGTTGTCTGTGTAGCTTTTGAGATTTTCCTTTAAAGGGAAAGATTATGCCTTTAAAAAAAATCTTTTCCCTTTTCACTCTTGGAATACAGGTATAGTAGCTAGAGCTAGAGCAGCCATGTTAGATGCATGAAATGAAAATGTATTTGAGAATGGCAGAGCAAAAAGAAAGATGTACCCAAGGTCCCCAAATTATCAATCTGTACATATCAGTCCTGGAATGCCTAGGAAAACTTATACATAAGAAGGAAATAAACATCTGGCCAATTTAGGGTTCCTTTATATAGCAGCTTAAATTCATAACAAGTACAAGATCTGGTACTGGTAAGTGGCATGTTGTCCTAAAAGAAGCCTTGCATGTGCAGCACTGGGTGATGGGTGGCAATGATATAGATATTAATGGTTAGAAATCTGATGATCCTTCATTACACCATTGCAAACTATATGTTAAAATTGTTATCTGTGTTATGTTGGAAGTTAGACCAGGTGTCAACATACCTTGTAGCTCTAGAGCTATCTATATAAGTTGTACTGTCCCTAGGGGACATTTTGGAAATTTGTGGAGCTGTTTTGGTTGTTACAGTAACTAGAGGAGGGAATTGCATGGTCAGGGCCAGGGATGGTAAATGTACCATAAAGTATAGGAAAGTCCCACACAACAAGAATTGATCCATATCCCATGAATCTCAAACATTCTGCTAGACATTTCTGTAGGTGAAAAACTGGCTTATAATTATCCAAGCCTAGAACCTAATTCTATTTCACAACCAACACAAAGTTTTTAGGTTTATTTTGCACTGTTTTAACACACTGTTTCTTTCAAAAATGCAAAAGCGACATAAATTGAGGGAAGCTTTTATGTGGTTTTGTTCCAAATTTTACTAAGAGTGGTATGTTTATCATTTTAGAAAATCACCCAAAATAATGCTGCCTCAACATAAACCAGGATCCTGGTATGAAGCTGCAATTGTGTCTGTTATATTCACAGTGATTCTATGCATAGGTGCAAGCATCTCACTACTTCATTATGTCTTCTGGTATGGTTGTACCTGAACAAATACTATGAATCATTTCAGAAGTTATGTGCAAAAATTTCAGATTATGACCTCAAAAGAAAGAAGCATGCATTCCTCTACCCTTTTCTCTATTCCTGCTGGTTGAAGGCAGAGATGATGGCTGGAGCTGGAGCAGCCACATTAGGTCAGGAGATGGAAGCCACAGTTGAGGATGGCAGAGCAATTAAATGGAGGGAACCTGCATCCCTGACACTGTGCAGCTGCTATATACCAATGGTCCCATCATCTAAACCCTTATGTGAAAGAGTAAACTTTTATCTTGTTTGAGCCTCTGTGTTTCAGAATTTCTTTTTTATGATAGCTTAGTTAGATTCATATCCAATATAGATGTGAAGAGCAAAATATAAATAAAATCTAGCATAAGTCACAGAACTTCTTGTTAAATATCCAATCCTAAAAAACATTTTCAATGACAAATGAAAAAAGAAACAGCATGAATACAAAACCAACAATTTGAAAAAGACATTTTATGTATTTTTAAAAAATCTTTCACTGTAACCAAGACAGAACTGGCATAAAACTGGCATAAAAAACTTGAGGATAGAATGAATAGTAGGTTCATTCTTCATAGGGATAAAATAATTTTAATTAGAAATAGTATTACTCGAAGACCCAAAACCTATGGGATGCATGCAGCAAAAGCAGTTCTAAGAGGGAAGTTTATAGCAATACAATCCTACCTCAAGAAACAAGAAAAATCTCAAATAAACAACCTAACCTTACACCTAAAGCAATTAGAAAAAGAAGAACAAAAAAAACCCAAAGTTAGCAGAAGGAAAGAAATCATAAAGATCAGATCAGAAATAAATGAAAAAAAAAATGAAGGAAATGATAGCAAAGATCAATAAAACGAAAAGCTGGTTCTTTGAGAAGATAAACAAAATTGATAAACCATTAGCCAGACTCATCAAGAAAAAAAGGGAGAAGACTCAGATCAACGGAATGAGAAATGAAAAAGGAGAAGTAACAACTGACACTGCAGAAATACAAAGGATCGTGAGAGACTACTACAAGCAACTCTATACAAATAAAATGGACAACCTGGAAAAAACGGACAAATTGTTAGAAAAGTATAACCTTCCAAGACTGAACGAGTAAGAAATAGAAAATATGAACAGACCAATCACAAGCACTGAAGTTGAAACTGTGATTAAAAATCTTCCAAAAGGGGCTTCCCTGGTGGTGCAGTGGTTGAGAGTCTGCCTGCCAATGCAGGGGACACGGGTTCGAGCCCTGGTCTGGGAGGATCCCACATGCCGCGGAGCAACTGGGCCCGTGAGCCACAGCTGCTGAGCCTGCGCGTCTGGAGCCTGTGCTCCACAACAAGAGAGGCCGCGACAGTGAGAGGCCCGTGCACCGCGATGAAGAGTGGCCCCCGCTCGCCGCAACTAGAGAAGGCCCTCGCACAGAAATGAAGACCCAACACAGCCAAAATAAATAAATAAATTAATAAATTAAAAAAAAAAAAATCTTCCAAAAAACAAAAGCCCAGGACCAGATGGCTTCACAGGTGAATTCCATCAAACATTTAGAGAAGAGCTAACAACTATCCTTCTCAAACTCTTCCAAAGTATAGCAGAGGGAGGAACACTCTCAAACCCATGCTACGAGGCTACCAACACCCTGCTACCAAAACCAGACAAAGAAGTCACAAAAAAAGAAAACTACAGGCCAATATCACTGATGAACATAGATGCAAAAATCCTCAACAAAATACTAGCAAACAGAATCCAGCAGCACATTAAAAGGATCATACACCATGATCAAGCAGGGTTTATCCCAAGAATGCAAGGATTCTTTAATATATGCAAATCAATCAATGTGATACACCATATTAACAAATTGAAGGATAAAAACCATATGATCATCTCAATAGATGCAGAAAAAGCTTTAGAAAAAATTCAACACCCATTTATGATAAAAACTATCCAGAAAGTGGCCATAGAGGGAACCTACCTCAACATAATAAAGGCTATATACGACAAACCCACAGCAAACATCATTCTCAATGGAGAAAAACTGAAAGCATATCCTCTAAGACCAGGAGCAAGATAAGTTTGTCCACTCTCACCACTATTATTCAACATAGTTTTGGAAGTTTTAGCCACAGCAATCAGAGAAGAAAAAGAAATAAAAGGAATCCAAATCAGAAAAGAAGCAGTAAAAGTGTCACTGTTTGCATATGACATGATACTATGCAAAGAGAATCCTAAAGATGCTACCAGAAAACTACTACAGCTAATCAATGAATTTGGTAAAGTAGCAGGATACAAAATTAATGCACAGAAATCTCTTGCATTCCTATACACTAATGATGAAACATCTGAAAGAGAAATTAAGGAAACACTCCCATTTACCACTGCAACAAAAAGGATAAAATACCTAGGAATAAACCTACCTAAGGAGACAAAAGACCTGTATGCAGAAAACTACAAGACACTGATGAAATAAATTAACGATGATACAAACAGATGGAGAGATATACCATGTTCTTGGATTGGAAGAATCAACATTGTGAAAACGATTATACTACCCAAAGCAATCTACAGATTCAGTGCAATCCCTATCAAACTACCAATGGCATCTTTCACAGAGCTAGAACAAAAAATTTCACAATTTGTATGGAAACACGAAAGACCCTGAATAGCCAAAGCAATCTTGAGAAAGAAAACCAGAGCTGGAGACTCAGACTCCCTGACTTCAGACAATACTACGAAGCTACAGTAATCAAGACAATATGTTACTGGTACAAAAACAGAAATATAGATCAATGGAACAGGACAGAAAACCCAGAGATAAACCGACACACATATGGTCACCTTATCTTTGATAAAGGAGGAGGCAAGCATATACAGTGGAGAAAAGACAGCCTCTTCAATAAGTGATGCTGGGAAAACTGGACAGCTACATGGAAAAGAATGAAATTAGAACACTCCCTAACACCATACATAAAAATAAACTCAAAATGGATTAGAGACCTAAATGTAACACTGGACACTATAAAACTCTTAGAGGAAAACATAGGAAGAACACTCTTTGACATAAATCACAGCAAGATCTTTTTTGACCCACCTCCTAGAATAATGGAAATAAAAACAAAAATAAACAAATGGGACCTAATGAAACTTAAAAGCTTTTGCACAGCAAAGGAAACCATAAACAAGACCAAAAGACAACCCTCAGAATGGGAGAAAATATTTGCAAATGAAGCAACTGACAAAGGATTAATCTCCAAAACATACAAGCAACTCATGTAGCTCAATATCAGAAAAACAAACAACCCAATCCAAAAATGGGCAGAAGACCTAAATAGACATTTCTCCAAAGAAGATATACAGATTGCCAACAAACACATGAAAGGATGCTCAACATCACTAATCATTAGAGAAATGCAAATCAAAACCACAATGAGGTATCACCACACACTGGTCAGAATGACCATCATCAAAAAAATCTACAAACAGTAAATGCTGAAGAGGGTGTGGAGAAAAGGGAACCCTCTTGCACTGTTGGTGGGGATGTAAATTGATACAGTCACTATGGAGAACAGTATGGAGGTTCCTTAAAAAACTAAAAATAGAACTACCATATGCCCCAGCAATCCCACTACTGGGTATATACCCTGAGAAAACCATAATTCAAAAAGAGTCATGTACCACAATGTTCATTGCAGCACTATTTACAATAGCCAGGACATGGAAGCAACCTAAGTGTCCATTGACAGATGAATGGATAAAGAAGATATGGCACATATATACAATGGAATATTATCCATAAAAAGAAACGAAACTGAACTATTTGTAGTGAGATGGATGGACCTAGAGACTGTCATACAGAGTGAAGTAAGTCAGAAAGAGAAAAGCAAATACCATATGCTAACACACATATATGGAATCTAAAAAAAAAAAAAAAAAATGGTTCTGAAGAACCTAGGGGCAGGACAGGAATAAAGATGCAGACGTAGAGAATGGACTTGATGACATGGGGAGGGGGAAGGGTAAGCTGGGACGAAGTGAGAGAGTAGCACTGACATATATACACTACCAAATGTAGAATAGATAGGTAGTGGGAAGCAGCTGCATAGCACAGGGAGATCAGCTCTGTGCTTTGTGACCACCTAGAAGGGTGGGATGGGGAGTGTGGGAGGGAGACGAAAGAGGGAGGGGATATGGGGATATATGTGTACGTACAGCTGATTCACTTTGTTATACAGCAGAAACTAACAAACCATTGTAAAGCAATTACACTCCAATAAAGATGTTAAAAAAAAAAAAAAGAAAATACATGAAGGCCAAAAAAAAAAAAGAAATAGTGTTACTGTGAGTTCCAATTAATATATGTATTAAGGCACAGATATATGTATTCAATGGAGATACTCCACAAATTTAAAAACAGTAATTTGAAAACAGAATAAAAACAGTTCAAGAGATTTGATATTTTTTGTGTTTAACAAGTATTTTTCGAAAATAAAGGAGTTCTTTGTATTTAAAATGCACAGCAATCTTTTTATGGATAATTATCCTTAATTCATACAGTATTAGCCTGCTGGGAAGTTTATGTTTTCACAGAATGACAGTTTCATAAGTATATTTTGATTTAAGGACCAAATATATTTATGCAGTGCCTAGCTCAGTGGCTGGCATACAGTAGGCTCTCACTAAACGTTTGGCTATAATGGTGAATGATTATATTCCTGAATGGTGTATGATTGTATTGGCTCCCGTTTTATCAGTATATTGTGTTTATAGACCAGACCAATTAAAATATTTTAATGAAAGAACTCAAATAATTTTATCTATAAGTTTGATTGTGTCCATTATAAAAACAAAGCAACAAGCACAAGAAACAAAGGAAGAACTGAAAAAACTGGGATCACGGTAATCGAGTGAGTTTCTAAGAGTCAGAGAAAATTCTGAAGATAAAGATGAGAATAGAAGTTAAGGCTGATGATTCCCCATTTCAATGCTTTGTTTTAGCTGACCACACTTCCTCCCTCCTTAGAGAAAATAGATGCACAATGAAATTACCTGTACTTATCTCTGGTAAATAAATAACAGAAATCTTTCTTGTTTCAAGACATCAATGTGAAACAATTGTTCACATGAAGAATTTCGTTTTTCTCCACGGCTCTTCAATTTTTCATTTTGTCAATTAAAAAAAAAGTAAAATGTTTTCATAATGTGAGCAAACAGCAACTACAGAGAGGATATACAAAATTTAAAAATTATTTACAGGAAATTTCATTCAAATATATATTTGACACACATTATTCAGAAACAAAAAATGTTTGTATGTTTAGTCAAACTTGTAATTTCAAAAGGAATTGGAAGGACTTTAACATGTAAAGGAGATGAGCAGAAAAGATAGCAATTTTCAGGTGGATACCTGTATTTAGCAGCTAAATGTACCACCCTTAAATTGCATGTCTGAGATCCACATTTTTACATCTGTGCACATATCAAATTTGGGTAAATATGACTCTATTTATAATATTCATATGTGCAGTTAAGAAATTTTACAAATTATGTCTGAAAGTACACTTAGAATACCCACGATGACATTTTTACATGGGTAGAATGTTAGACTTTTTCAGGGTGTTTCATACCCTGCCTTTCTAATTTGTATTTAGATTTCAAACCCGCTTTGCAGGAACCGTATCTAATTCAGTGTTCTCTGCACCATTGGGCATACTACTTGTACTAAATAACTGTTTATCATCATTGAGTGCCTGAAAGTAAACACAACACAATTTCATCTGCCAAAATTCTGCTATGCATTTATATGTTGCTTTTAAAATCACATAACCCCAAGTAAATCACTTAAAGATGGTCTACTGTACAATTTTTGGTCTCCTGTCTGTTTCTTCTCTCGTTATTCTTCCAATGTTACTTTTATTTCTATATCCCCTTCATCTTTATTTTTAGATCAAACCATTTTTACTATAAATTCAATTCTTTGAAAAGATAAGAAGTTTTTGGTCTCTGATAAACCTTTACCATTCAGAGAAAAAGCTGAAAGAAAGAAAGAGAAAAAGCTGAAAGAAAGAAAGAGAAAAGAAAAAGAAAGGAACTCACACACACACTCAACATACACACAATAAAGAAGGGTCATATCATTCCAGAGCAAAATTCCAAAGATAGAGGCTTTCAATTATGGAATGGTTAACAACAGAACTGTAATCTGAAAAAGACTGGAAAACAAAAGAGATATTCAAAATATTTTAAAACCACTCTCACATCTTCCTGTGTTGATTCCTTTCACTTCTTTCAAAGAAACCTGACAGGTCTTGGAAAACAAAACCCTTCAAATTTTCTTGAAGCTTGGAGTCTCAGTCCTCAGAAAAGAACCCTTTCTACATTGTACACACTTAGAGCAGACATGGACTAAAGTACTAAACAACAGTTCAGTAGCAGCCATCTCAAATCACTGAGATTCATTCAGAAATGCCAAAAAGCATAGAACCAGCAAGCCCACAATCAGTGGGATAAAGAAAGAAGGGTGAGAGGAAAAGGAAAGCTTCTTAAATGTATGCTTTTGTCATCAAAATTAAAAAATCACAATTTTCAGCCAGTATCTGAATTAATAAAGACTTTTAAAAAATAACTTGCGTTTATTTCTGTAACCTTTGAAAAAACTTTAAAGAATAGCTGTGCTTTTCTGCTCTTACCAGACACTGAAGATTCTCAGGCATAAACCATGTAAAGTGTCTCCAAGATGGGACATGATTCTTAGAATCTTAGATTTACAGTAGTGGGGCCAGTGGGGTATAGTCAGAAACTCACTAAGTCAAGAATTAAAAGACTTTGCTAAGCATCTGCCTCAAACACTAATTAAGTCTAATTTGGATAAAGTATTTAGTCTCTAAGTCTCAGTTCCCTTATCTGAAAAATGGGAATTGTATTATTTGTCTTAACTCAAAGTTGCTGTGTAGATCAATTGAGATAATGTATGTGAAAGTGCTTTGATGATGGTAAAGCATGCTGCAGATAAAAAGTATTATCTTCTAATACAGTTCTAATGGGCAGATAAGGTAAATGAAGCCCATTGTCGTTAGGTGACACCCACATTTTAATGGACATCAGGACCAGAAGTAGAACTTTGGTTTACCATAGTCTGTAAAAGGAGATTCTCTTCAGATTTTCGTGGTGAGGTTTTGCATGAAACGCGCATAATCTGAAAGTGGCCCTATGTGTACCCCCTCTTTTCTGAATTCACATGATGATTTTCTCTTATGCTAGGAAGGAGTCAAGACTCGTAGAATGAGTGGTAATATTCTGCCTACTGACTCTGAAATTCCTGAAACAATAATTCCCAGCTGGTGTTCCTTAGACTCCGAGGATGAAATTAGGGTGGGAGGAGGGATTGGAAATGGAGTTATTTCCCAGAAGAATGTACACTAACCTCTGTACTAAAATATTCTATACACATTTGTATTGCTATGCTTCCAATGTATGTAGCTGTTATTAAGATTATTCAGATAAAATTCATCTGAAAGCATTATGGAATTCAGAGTTGCTTTTGGTATTTTGTAATTTTTAAAATGAAAGGATATTTAAGCATACATACAACTACCAGAAAAAGGACTTCTCAGACTTTAAAAATTTGGGAAATTTTGCCTAATCCATTTCTTCCAATTCTGAAGTGATATAATGAGTAGGTAAGGTGGGAAACAAATTCAGTATAACATATTTAAGGGCAAAAGTATGTAAGAGCCCCTTTCCCCTCAAAATAATATGAGTTCACTTTTCTTTAAAAGATAATTATGAAAATAATAAAATTCTAATCACACTTTACTTGGTGATTGTTACAATACAAATTATGCTTTTATTTATTGATTTTCATTGCTTTTTGGGGGTTTCCAGATAATAAGGATGACCACTAAATTATTTTCCGAATTTGGTTTTTTGTTCAGCCAGAAAAAATTCCTTAGAATAATTCGGTGAGAGGGTAATCTCTTCAGGAAAAATAGTTATTCATAAAACTTTAGTACTCAGTTTTAGACTTACACTCAATGGATGCTGAGATTGTAGAAATTTTTAAAAAGAAAAGGTATGTTCTGAATTTGGTATGTAACTCTTGCAAATCAGCATCTCCAGGAATTCTAGCATGATAACTTGAAAAGTAAAGGAAAAGTTATGATAACCTTATTTAATGGGCTTCTGAATATTTATAACAAAATATCAGTTATATATAACATTTTAAATATAAAAAGGGAAAAATGAGTACCAGAATCACTGGACTAATTAGTGATAATAATACAACTTCAATTTATTGAACTCTTATGCACATTTAAGCTTTTAATAATCTTGAAGTGTAGTTATTATTATTTCCATTTGTAGATGAGGAAAGTGAAAATAGTGGACCAAAGCCATGGAGCTTGTAAACTTCATAACTGGAATTCAGTTCTAACTCAACCCGAAGTCTAGGATACAAACTTCAGTTATCTGGCATGATGAAATGGCAACAGGAAAATTCAAATATTTTTTTTTGTTCCAGCTGGAGCTAATGTATGGCTAGTGGTTCAGAGGTGGGTCCAGGTTTTGTGGGGTCTGAAACATAAAAATTTAAGAAATTAAAAAAAAAAATTGATAATAAGGCCCATGCAGGTGAGGGGTCCATTGACCTTCCTGGTAAATAAATCCAACCTGGATGTGGTTTCAGGAATCCAGCCAATACCTATCCCAGGTCTTCCATTGTAGACATGATTCTAGCCCTAACCTTAAATCAAGAATACCACTAGGCATTTGTGCTAGTATGTGTGTGTTTCCTGCTCTAACTTATTAAAAGGTATTACAAAATCCCTTCCATAAAAATTGTTCATTAAGACATGGATTCCTAGTGGTAAATGTCACTGCTCTGAGCTGAGACCCATAGCTTCAGGATATGAGAGTTTGGTTTTCTTCTTAAAATGAACACATTAGTTAATCAATGCTCTAATTATTTATTGCCTGCCTACTCTTTGTTTAGTATGCTGCTAGTTTCTGGAGTACAGCAGAGAACCAGAGAAATAATTCCTACCGTAACAAAGCTTCTAATTCTTGGAATTTCTATCAGTTACGTCACCTCTGTCAAATGCACAGCTTCAAAAACTTGGTGTAGGCCATGACTTTTTTCTCTCCTTCTCCACATATCCAACCTATTATGTTGATATTTTCCTGTGACATGTCTTTTGATCATTTATAATTCCCCTTTTCTAGTAACATGAGTCCTTTCTGCCTCAAACTTGAATTATTGGAATACCTTCTTTAAAGTTTCTTTCTTCTTTCAACAAATATTTATTGTATAACAGGTATGCATCAGATAGAGTGCTAGGTACTTATCTTTCTAAACTCTGTTCTTTTTCCTCTCCAGTCTATCACGTATACTAAAAATATTACTCTCCTCATGTCACACAGAGCCTCTAGGGGTTTTGTGCCAGCGTAATAAGATGGAACATGATGAAACTCAGTGTGATGAAGAAGATCACAGATATGTTTTGAGTCGGTGCCCTCCTGAGAAAAGAGCAGTTTGAATTGCTCTGGAATAAGGTGCTTCAGGGAACTCTACTCAATACTCTGTAGTGGCCTCTATGGGAAAAGAATCTAAAAAAGAGTGGATATATGTATAATTGATTCACTTTGCTGTACAACTGAAACTAACACAACATTGTAAATCGACTATACTCCAATAAAAATTTAAAAAAAAATGAGGTGCTTGCCTGGATAGACTGCATTCTAGGTCTGTACTGGTATGAGGACTAAGCTGACACCTGGTAAATGGGAGAGGAGGGTTCATTCATCCTGAATTCCAGGGCTTGCCACTACTGGAAAATGATTGGTGATCAATAAATATTTATTAACTGATTGATTGCAGTATGTATTGAGTCACAACTCTGTTTCAGGCATTCAGCCCTGTAGCCATCATCAGGCCCAGATTACACCTTCAATGCTTTCCCCTTCATCACTCACTCTCATGCAATAGTCAAGCTGACCTCTCCAATGTCCTGGGCACATTATATCATTCCTTTCTGTGTAGTTGCTTATACAACTTCTCTTGTAAGCCCTATCGCTCTTCTTCCTGCTCTAAAACAAAATTCATGATACCACAGGTGTTGTTCCTCAAAAACATTTAGTCTTATGTCATCCATTAATGACTTCCATATATGTAAGTCATGTATGGTCTAGTGGTGAAACTGCAGGCTTTGGGATCAGACTGGTGGGATTTTATTCCGGAATCTATTCACTGGCCTTGTTACACTGGGTCAGTTAATTAACCACCATAACACCAAAGTTTCTGTGTAAGTAAATTGGACACAAATTGTACTACTGGCCTCATAAATTTGTTGTGAGGATTAAATAAGACAGTCTGTTTAATGTACCTGGGACATTCTATGTGCTCAATACACATTGCTCTTAATTCTTAATATTCATCTTAATCAGTATCTTGAGGGTATCTATGTTATTGACTTACTTCCTCTCTATTTCCCATAGCACCTAGCACAGACTGGACAAAGAGTAAGGATTCAATGCATACTTAATTGTGCCCGATATATATTGGACAGTTCATTGTAACAAACAATGCAATTATTCTCAGAAGAATGCCACAAGGCCCATCTGAAACATGCTGTTTATTCTTGTGACAATCCATTATTAGCACCAAGTTTATCCCATTCTCCTGACCCCTCATCTTCATTCTTCATATTAAAAGTCACTAAATGCTCTGGATTCTTACTTTAGCATCTCTCCCAAATCTGTTCCTCCCTTGTTTCCACTGCCCTTCACCTCTACACCAGCTGCTTTGCTGCATATTGACCTCCCCTTGTGGGGCCACAGCTCAAACTTCCTTCCTTGGAATCTATCCCCCCCCTTCACTGCCAGGTTAACTGCCTGATACAGCATTTTTCATCATGTCTTTCCTCCACTGCTCATTTACTTACCTAATAAAGTCCACACTCCTCCACTTGGTTTTTAAGGCTCTTCATAAATCTCTTTTCACCTTTCCTGGTAGCATTTAGATTTTACTTTTGGCTTTATGTGCTCTTAGTTCTGGTCTGGAAACCTTATTCATTGTCCTCTTAAAACACTCTACCCATTTCCTCTCCAGAGTTTGGCTTCTGCTATTTTTTCCACTTACGATATCTTTTCCTATTCTCCTTATCAATACAAATCCTGCCCATTCTTCAAGATGTTGTTAAAATTCTATTTTATTCATAAGGTTTTCCTTCTATATTAGCTAACAATAAACTACTGAGCCTCTAATTCTGCAACAGACATTGACTGAGTGCTCACTTTATACCAGGAACTATACTAGGTGTTTAGATTACCAGTATGAATAAGGATTGGTTTCTATTCCAAAGAATTTAATTTGTCCCCTTTCTAATACCTATAGCATTCATTGGATCACTAATTGTGGCACCCAACACATATTGCTTATTATATCCAACTAACACCACTTTGAGATGAGGAAACTGAGATTTAGGGAAGCTAATATGACTTGCTCAAGTTCATACAGCTGAGAAATGATCTGCATTGTTTCTGAAGTTTCTAAATGGAGATAGATTCATGTTGGAGCTTTTTTTTTTTTTTTTTTTTTTTGGTGATGTCAACAGTACCAAACAGATTAAATGTTCAATCTGAATTTATTGAATAAAAATATTCTGATTTTCATATGTTGATTTTATTTTTTGCTTTTGCAATTTTTATAGCTAGAGGTGGGCTTCCCTGGTGGCGCAGTGGTTGAGAGTCTGCCTGCCAATGCAGGGAACACGGGTTCGAGCCCTGGTCTGGGAGGGTCCCACATGCCGCGGAGCAACTAGCCCGTGAGCCACAATTACTGAGTCTGCACGTCTGGAGCCTGTGCTCCCCAACAAGAGAGGCCGCGACAGTGAGAGGCCCGCGCACCGCGATGAGGAGTGGTCCCCACTTGCTGCAGCTGGAGAAAGCCCTCGCGCAGAAACGAAGACCTAACACAGCCATAAATAAAATAAATAAATAAATAAATAATTTATAGCTAGAGGTGATTTAAAGGTCATTGGCTTTTGATTTTTAATGCCACCAAAATATATTCATTAACCTGATAGCCAGAGAAATGTTGAAGCCAGAGGTGTCTCAAAATGGTCAATACAACACTTTCAAATAAAGTAAATATGTGCATTACAGTGATACAGGTAGGTGTGCCTGTCTTAGCTCTGTCCTTGGGCAAACTTAAGCTAGAATTTTAATAACAAATAGACAAAAATATCTGATTTAATTTTTATTTCCCAAATATGGAGAGTTTGTATATTTGAAATAGACTTCCCTTTGGGCAATACTGACACAGGTAATGTCAAGGAGAGTGTATTTACATAAGCAGGAGCTGTTTTTGAAGAAGGGAAAATACAAACACTCCTGAAAAAAAAATCTTGAACACATACTCACTTTAGAGAAAAACCTCTATAAGAGGGAGCCTAACTGGGGCTTATAAAAGTTTAATGCAGAATGATGTTAAGAATTACATTTTTTTTACGCATTCAAAGTCATTTTCCTTTGAAGATGCATATAGTATTCTGTTTTTTCTTTCATCATATTTATTAAAAAAAGGTTAAATTTATATTATGGCCATACATGTATATATAAGAAGTTTGCTACTTATAAAGCTATTATACCTAGATGAACTTGTTGTGCAACTTCCATGTGAAGGGGGGTACACCTATAAGGAAACAATCTACAGAACATAGTTAAAGTGCAAAATAGCTGACCAGGGTTTTTATTATCATAACTTGTATCATTTCTGGACCACTGTCACTAGACATTAATTCCCATAGGGTCAAAAGTTATTCTGCATTCCTGTGTGTTGCAAAGTTGTTTTCAATTATTAATAAAAGAAGCAAATATTAAATGAGATGCACTAAATGATACAAGGAAACAAAATAGGCTTGCAAATCTGCTTAATTCTATTTATCCAGCTTTTATATAATTGTCTAAAAATGAGACAGAAAATTCTCTGTACTTTTAAACTGGGAAGATAACAGTGAGTGGCATCTCCATGTTCTCCTTCCTTTCAATAGGTGCCACTGATTGTGCATCAAGATGAGGATATATTTTTAATTGTTAGCACTCCACTTGCATTATGCTTATCCTCCTTTATCGTGCACCTCTCATCAACTTCACTGTCATTTAATGTCAACCCATGTTTTAGGGAAAAAATGTCAAGTAATTTGAAAGTCTCAAAGAAAATCATGGTAAGAGTTAGAATATTTGAGCCAGTGCTGTGCTGCGGAATGTCTAACCACTGGCTCTCCTCCTCCCCAACTCTAATTAAACCCTGATTTGTAGTGTTTGCTAATTTCCTTGGGGTAAATATTTTACAAACTATATCAGAAAGTACATTCAGGTTGTCCATTTTGACATTTTTACATGTGTAGAATGTTAGGCTCTTATTGGGTGCTTTTTTTTTACCCTGCCTCTCTGATTTGTATTTAGATTTCAAGCCTGCTTGTTTAAAGGGAGCTGGCTTCAACGTGCCACTGAGCCACTCTCCCTTTAATTAGAAAATAGGTGTCTGAAACTAATCATGCTTATGGGATACCACTGTTAGTTACAAACTAAGATGCTTAAAGTTTGCTGTATTTCAATTTATTCTTTGAATATTAATACACTCAAAGTATTCTAATTTAAAAGATACAAAAGGTGTGAGAAGTTTCTATCACCCCTGTATCCTAGCCACCAAGTTTTCTTCCCTGGAGATAAACAACATTGTCAGTTTCCTGTGTATACATACAAAAATATTCTATGCAAATGTGTATATCCCATCCCCTCCTTTTAAAAACATAAATGGTAGCATACTTTACAAACTGTTTTATGTTTTGTTTTTTGTTTGTGTTAAAATATATTGACAAATGTTTTATATTTATATATGAAGAGCTTCCATATTCTCTTTTACCTCTACATAAATATTATGTAGAGGTATTGTATGGTTGTATGGTTGTATGGTTGTTCTATCTTTCAACCGTTTTCTGTTGATGTGGATCTATTTAGGCTATTTTCTGTCTTTTGCTTTTACATACACAGACACACACAAAGCTCCTATTATGGCATTACATGTAGGTTTGGTTTTGCACATGTATATGTACAGTCCTATAAGTGTAATTTCATTTTCAAAAGTTTTTTATGTTTGTATGCTTTCTTTTCTTTGCTTTGCTTTGCTTTTGCTTTTGCCAAATTGCCTTCCATCGAAGTGGAGAGATTCAGTTTCTTCGCACCTTCATCAATGCAGTGTATTATCACCTTTTGGATCTTTGTCAATCATACACATGAAAACCAAAATCTCTAGATGATACTGATTTATATTTCCCAGATTATGAGTGAGATTGACCACCTTTTGTTTATTTAAAAGTATTTGCTTTTCTTTGAGATTTTTGTACATTTCCTTCACCCATGTTTTATTGGATAATTTTTTATCTTGCTATATATTGTGGATAGTTTATGGATCCAAATTATTTTCTTCCACATGATTATCTTACTTTTTCAATGTTTTTTATTAACTAATTAATGTCTTCTCTACTTATTTGCTATGTCATCTTTACATACTAAATTCTCCTATGCTTTTGTAATTTCTGGACTTTTAAAACTATTCTATTTATGTTTGTGCATGTTTGTGTGTATGTATGTACATGCATGCATGCCAATATTATATGGTTTTAAATATTGAAGCTTTATAAGACGTTTTAATAACTGGAAGGTCTAGTCTCCCCCTCATGACTTTTCTCATTAAGATTTTCATGGCTCTATTAGATTGTTTATTTTGTCATATGAATTTTAGTTTCAGCTTATCTGTTTCCAAATATACTTGGATTGATATTTTACATAGGATCACACAATTTTTATAGGTGAACTTAGGATAATGGACAACTTTATGACATATGTCTTCTTGTTCAAGAACATTGTCTCTATCTATGCAAGTTATTTCTGTTCTACAGTAGCTTTTCAGATTTCTTCATATAGTGTTTGCTCACTTTTTTGGTTAAATTTATTTCCAGATTGTTTTTTCTGTTGCTATTGGAAAGCCAGAGTTTTACTGTACTTCAATTTCTACTGAACCTTTGAATGTAAATAAATTACTAGAAATGAGCCATAGACTTCTTGTTGAATAAGAATAAGGTTTGTATATTGGACTGGAAAATGGATACAAACCAAACCAGAGTTAGCTTTATCGTTGTTTTATATGATAAAGATAGCTCTCTATCAATTAAGAGGTAAAATATAGATTTTATCTATTTTACCATAATTACATACTAGTTCACTGGCTTAAATCATTTCAAATGTTAAGTTTTTGTTCTTTTTTCCCTTAAAAAAAAAGTCAGCAAGCAAGTAAATATAAAAACTGGCAATAAGTACAGCTTAAACTACATACACCTATAATTTTTGAAGATATACATCACAGGACAATCCTGGGATTCTAATCCTCCTTGACATGTGCTACCGGCCACTCCTTCTACCACTTAAGCAACCTCTGCACGTGCCCTCACTGAACGGTGATGAAGCTCTCTTGAACTGACATCTTATATTCATAATGTTCCTCCAGTAACATTTCTTCCTACCTCCTATCTCAACATACAACTTAATCACAATGAACCTGCCACTCTTTTCTCAGGTTTCTTGGTCCTTACCATTTCACCAATTCTTAGCATTGATTTTATTAAATCGGTACATAATTTATTTTAAACAAAGTATGTATCTCGTTTGAATGACGGTGACAATGTCTTCTCAACACTGCCCACAGCAGACAGAGGTTAATACACACAGGGGAAGGACTACTAAATCATGCTGTGTGTTTTGTATACTCAGCCAAAAGAAAAGCAGAATTTAATTCCTCCACATCATCTTTTCCCGTGTCTCAGTAGCATGACACCTTCCTCAATCACCTAACTAATGTGCGGAAAGAATGAAAACTCTTTGAGAAATCAGTGACTCAGAAAGTTACAAACCAAAAATTATGAAGCATCAAATGACATGCTATTTATCATTTTTCTTCTTCATAAAATCCACTACTTATAGACTCTGCTAGTGGCTATATATAAAAAGGTTCTCTGACTGTGTGGTTTAAAAATAGTAGATATATAATGTGTAAGATATTTTTATCATAAAATTATTATTTGCTTATTCAAAACGCCTTTAAAAATAGAGAAATGTAGGAACAAATCCCTGATTCATTCATGTTCCTAAATTCAATCACATCCTCTCCTTCAAATCTTTTGAAAGCATAATTTTACCTATACCTATCTATATACAATTTTATCCTGTATAACATAGCAAAAGCATTTTACTTTTTACAATATATTTAAGTTGTGAAAGAGTTTAAAGATAAAGTATAGAAAATAACACAACAGATTTCTCCCATCATTATATAGTTTAATTAACTACTAGAGACAGTGGAATACAGCAGGAAGTACACGGCTTTGGAGTCAGACAGATGTGGGTTCATCTACTCTATGTGTCTTCCTCTATATGTTCTTCACTTCTTCCCTACTGATTGAATTGCTGATTTTCAGCTCAGTGGGTGACCTCCCAGAATGAAAGTAACATTTCCTTGCCTTCTTGCAGCTAGCAGTTCTATCCAATGTGATGTGGGTGAAATGGTGTATGAAACCTCCCAGCCTGAACTTAAAAGTGGGGAATATTCTCTTCCTCAACCCTTTCTCCTTTCTGCTAGCTGGAATGCATGCATGAAGGCTGGAGTTCAAGCAGCCTTCTTGATCTCAGCAACAAGAGCACATTTCTGGAGCAATGGAAACCTGAAAAAGTTTTGGTCTCTGAGGACTTTGTGGAATGCCATATTTGCCCCAGACTACCTATCATGGGCTTTTAAGAGAGAGACTTTTATCCGTGTTTAAGTCTTAGTTATGTTGGAGAAATTCTAAATTGCTCACAGCTTTATCTAATTCTAACTAATACAATTGCTTTCGGTGTCAAATAATAGATGAACAGTGGTTTACACCAAAAGGATGTGTATTGTTTCCATAAAAAACAAACAAACAAACAAAAACCTTCAAAAGCAGGCAATCCCAGGGTGGCTTGGCAGCTTGCTGCAATTTTCATGGACCTAGATTATTTTTCTTGTTTACTTCATCATTCTCATTATTTTACTCTTATCCCTTCACGATTCCCAAATGGTTGCTTCAGCCTCCAGCATCATCTACTTACATAAAAATGTTCAAAGGCAAGAAGAAAGGTTGCAGAAAAAGAAAAGAAAAGAAAAAAAAGGTTGGAGGAAGCTATTTAAAGAAGCCCCCAGCAAGTTATTCTTAAGTCTTGTTGACCAGAATTATATTACATGCCCATCCATGGATTTAACTACTTACAAAGGAGATTGGGACTACTCTAATCAGCTTAGACTATTCTCAGTTCATCTCTTGGGGCTATTTACTTTTCTTCTCAAGCAAAATCAGGGCTCCATTAGCAATAAAGATTCAAGAATGGCCAAAGGATGAATCATGTGGTTACACCAGCCATATGACCTTGGTGTCATTACCTATGTAATGCGGTGAAAATGATGCCCAACTCTTAGGAAATCAAAAGAGATGTTATTTGAAAGGAGCTAATAAATGCAGTGTTTATACCGAATGCTCAATGTATGGTAGTTATTATGACTATCATTATTTCTTTGAATTGATGTATCTTAGTTTACATAACTGATCCCATTTCAAAGATATTAGGTTATTTTTTGCTTTTTTTTTGGCTATTGTATATAACTCTAAAGTTAATATCCTTCTCTATACAACGTTTTGTCCCCTCTCTCTGTTTAGGATTCTTTTCTTGGGTATACTCTTGAAAGTATAATTACTGGGTCATTCAATATTAGTGGAATAGATTGTGGCCCTTCTGGGATAGTATGAAATTACATAGAAATCAGGAAGTCAAACACTCCTTATACATTCCTAGGAAAGTATACTGGGCTATATATAAAGGAAGACTCAACTTTTGAGGATCAAGAATATAAACCAACAGAATCAATCCTGAGATATGTTCATTTTGCCATGGTTCCAAACTTTTCCCTTCTGAATAGAAATCAGTGTGGCTTAATAGAAAGTTCATTAAACTTGTCTTCAAATTTCTGGGTTGAAATTTCTGCCTTTTCACTATCTGTGTGCCCTTGGGTATGACTCTCTGACTCCATTCCCTCATCTGTAAAATAGGGATTATAAACATGGCCTACCTACCTGAAACAAGTAAATAGATAGGGGAACACTTTGGAAATTGTAAAAGACTGTAGACATATAGATGATTATTAGTATCTAATGAAAAGATCTGAGATAGAAAAAAGGGAATGCTTTCAGTTCAATATAACAAATATTTCTGTGTTCCAGGTATAGTTCTTAGTACTTAAATTATATTACCTCATTTAATCTTCCCAGTAAACTGAGGAGATAAATACCATTAGTATGGCCATTTTACAGATGAATAAACTGAGGCACAGAGAAGTTAAATACCTTGCCCACAGTCATTGTGGGTTTGAACCCAGGAAGTTTGGTTCCAAAATGCTGAGGCTGAACCACAATGCTATATAGTTTCTGTTGTGTTAAAAATGTTAGGATGAATGCCTCTTTCCTAAGACTTTAACAATAAACCAGAAGACTTCCACCTGAGTGGCAGCCTGTGTAGCCAACATTCCCTATTCCTCTGGATAGTGAGTCTTCAGTGTAGCCACATTGGGCTTCACACAGTGTGGAACTTGAAGCAGGATCTAACAGACATAGGTTGGGCTTTTTTCGTGGTTTCATGTGTTGAGATATGTATCAATATAAAGGTCTACGTGTGATCAGACATTTTCACTAGTATTGAGTTCTAAAGAGAACATAGCAACCAAGCTATTCCTAGGACAAATTGTGAAGAAGGTGACACTTGTTTTTGATCTGCTTACCTACTAGTTTACAACAGTTCCCACTCCCTCTCAGAGTCTTCATGCTGCCCTCCTGCTCTTCATTTCCTCTCACCCATTTCTATGCCTGCCTGGTTAGTACCTGTTGCTCAGGATTAAGCTCTCTATCCTCCCTAGCTAAAAACCTACTCTCAATTAACTTCCCCTTTAAAGGGACCTGATCAACAAACTTATTGATTATTTAAGGTGTTAATAACAGAAATGAAGCAATGTGCTAGCTTTCTTTCCAAAGATAAATGCATTTTAACACAAAGGGGGTGGTGGCTTAGTTTGCTGATGATAAAATTTTAGGCATTAACAGAAACTGGTGGTGAGGAAGAATTTTGGGGTGGGATTTGCAGCACTCTTCAACTCATGCCAACTGAGTCTAGTCTGTCTCAGACAGGAAGCAAGTAAGAGAAAGAAGTATGGTAAGAGAAGGGAAAAGCCATCTTTGGCAGGTAGACAATTATTCTGGTTTTCTTTAGGAAAGCAAGTGCCAGCTCTCCAAACCTCCCTTGCAGTGAGAAGTGGCAATGACCAATGAGATAGTCACAGTCTACGCTGAATTTCTCAGGTGGGTGCTTTACCTCTCTCCTGGTCACTTTCTCCTGTTTCTTTTCTGAAATGAAGACATAGACTGAGGCAGCAACAGCAGCTGTATGTTGATGGGTGGAGGGAAAAGGCTAGGTTAATCCCAAGCAGCTTGATTCTGACATCTTTAAGCCACTAATCAAACCAAAAAGGCATACCTCTGGGTGTGGAATTATGTAGGGATAAAAAATGTCCCTTATTTGTTTAAATTATTCTTTTTTGGTTACTTGTAGCAGAACACAATTCTTAATCAATATGACCTCTGGCTGAAATGGGCTAAAGGCATTTAAAATGGCCTTCAATGAGTACCTTGAAACTTTCTTATCTAAATATGTCTGAAGTATTTACTATTTATTAAGCACCCACTGCACCACTGGCTATTTATACAATCGCATGAAGATGATATTATCAGTGTCTGACAGAGGACACTGAAGCTCAGACAGTCTGAGCCATTTGCTTAAAGTCACACAGTGAATGAATGAAGGATTTGGTATAAACACTGGGTCTTTTGCTGAAGGGTATATATACATATATATTTCCACTCAGTTCTCCTGTCTTGTCTCCTCTGAACAGATTCTGGTTGGAAGGCACCATTGTCGTGTTCTAAGCAGAGGCAGAACCATATTATTAGCCATGAATAAAGGGAAGTACTCATTTCATAGCCCCTTAAAATAGCATTAGCAGTAACAAATGAAGATTCTCTTATACTACCTTCCCTAAGACACTAATGCTGCAATTTAAATTATTTATTTTCACTCTTGCCTGTCCTTCTCTCTGTGTTACCTGTTTGGGTCATGATGGGGAGGGACACCACTGATCAGAAAACATATCATCTCCTGCACACTGGCAGGAGATGAAGAGCTCAAATGCCAATCAGAGACTGAACTGAGATTGTTGAAGGATGGAAAAAAAATTAGATATAGGCTGTCACTGAACATATCTTTTGCATTAAATTATAAACAATATACTGTTAACATTTATATCAGGAAGGAGTACCAGAATTAAAAAAAAAAAATGACCCTGCTTCTTTTCATTGTTCCATTTTCTCTTCACCATGTAAATGTCAAAAGTACATATCTAAGTATTCTATATTGCCAGGAATACGCATATCTGCATGTACACAACATTGTAGAGATGGCAAGACAAATGCTTTATTAAATTTTATGCCTGATACAGAATTTTAAGTTCGTTGTTTTCAACCCAAATTTAATATCTTGGGGTTTTGGTACATATAAGCTTGACAAATCAACTTTCTGTTCTTGAGTTAAAGGAAAATAAAAAGCATTCAGAAAATTTCATGAACTTCAAATTTCAGTTGCAACACAAGATTCTCATACAACTCTAAGTAAATCTGAAACATGTGGATTGAATTTTCCTAGCAATATTCTAGCGTTTGGAAGGAAAATCTGTGCAAAAATGTGTTGCGGGTTTTCTGAAACCCCAAAGTTGAAAAAACATTTTGATTTATTTAGATTTAGAAATGGGATAACCATTTTGCACCCCGGGAAACCTAATTAAGTACCAAATTAAGTTCAGCACTGCATACACAGGGACCTGAATGAGTGAATCCCCCTTTTTAGTTGTATTAAAATGTTTGTTTTAATACATTGTAAGTATGGAATCTAATCAGTGAAGGAGCCAAGAGCTTTCTAACTACCCTATATAATCTCCATCAGCTTCCCCTCAAGTCACCTCCGATAAACATGCAATAAATAAACAATAAGCAAACACAATATGTAAACCCAAACAACCATACCACCTAAGTAAAAATTGTGAGGTTGTTATACACACTAAATCTCCAGACAAGTTTTCCCATCCTCCAGAAATTCTTGTGTTTCCACTAGTTAAGTATATGTAGAAACACTGATGGACCTCCCTGATCTTGTTTTGTTATTTTTGGCTCTTATTGCACACCTTTGTCCTTTAGTTTGATTTGACTGGACTACTTCCCAACCCTCATTAAAGTTCCATTCAGGAACCCCTTGTTCCAGCAGCTCACACCTGTCTTTTACTCTGCTGGATTGGGGATTTACAGAAGATGATAAGAAGGAGGAGAAAACGGGCTAAAATACCTTTAGAGGAAGATTTCATTGCTATGGGCTACTATACCCTTATCAGACTATGGTTGCTGTCTATTGGGTTGTCCCTCAAAAACACTGATTTGCAACTGCATTTTAGGAACATTTCCTCTTCCAGGTTAGGAGTCTCTTCCAAATTAGAGATTAAATAAATGGAATTGGTTTAGTACTTCCTTTTCTTGCCTTTCTAAAAATGTAAAATCATTATACAGAAACACAGAAATAAAAAAGTGTAAGCTTTCTATTCAGGCAGTCTTTGGATTACATTTTGGTTACTGGTTATAAAAACTGGAGTAAGTACTTTAAATTCTGAAACTCATTTTCCTCTTTTGTAAATGTGGAGATACTAGTACCTCCCTCATTGTGCCATTTCAAGAATTAGTGAAATAGAATAAACAGTTTAACTGGCAAAGTGTTTTGTACATACTAAAAATTCAATTAATGCTACTTTCTCCTCCTCATTTCTTCTAATATCCTAATAACTACATTGCTTGGTATTTTGGTTCAAATCATCAAAGTATCAAAAACAAATAAAATAAAAATAAATTTTCAAAAACAGAACCGGGCTTCCCTGGTGGTGCAGTGGTTGAGAATCTGCCTGCCAATGCAGGGGACATGGGTTCGAGCCCCAGTCTGGGAAGATCCCACATGTCGCGGAGCAACTGGGTCCGTGAGCCACAATTACTGAGCCTGCGCGTCTGGAGCCTGTGCTCCGCAACAAGAGAGGCCGTGATAGTGAGAGGCCCGCGCACCGCGATGAAGAGTGGCCCCCGCTTGCCACAACTAGAGAAAGCCCTCGCACACAAACGAAGACCCAACACAGCTATAAATAAAAATAAATAAATTAAAAAAACAAAAAACAAACAAACAAAAAACAGAACCCATTGTCTGTTATAAAATTCTCTAATTTTTGATGTCCAGGAATACAGAGATATTACAAAGCATCCCCTCCAAAACCATGACCAATTGTTTAGGTTCATCCTCGACAAATTAAGAAAGTGTCAGAGAACAATTAGAAAATGAACAATCTCTCTCTTTTCCTTTCTAAAACCAATAAGTATTAAAAAGAGAAAGAAACATTAGAAAACATTAAGGAACATAGATATCTTAATTTTTCACTCACTATATATAAAAAGTACATTTTTTCCAAGACCACAAAGACATTACAAAATTTAAAGATTCATGCTTTTTTCTCTATCAGGTATTAAACACTGGTTTGAAAGATATATGCTATTAGCAGGCACTGGGGACTAGGTAAAAAAAAAATTAGCCAAGAGAAAGCAATGATTCTGATTAAGTAAATTCCATTGAACTCTTTCTAGTAAGCATTATTCAGGTCATGAATGCTAATTTGTCCTGCAGGGGGCTGTGGGTAACTACCCATAAAAACTATCAGCTTTATTGAGTTGCTACGAAACAGGTTTACTGAATGGTACACTGTAAAGGAAGACAACCTTGATATGTACTCACAGAAGAGTGTATTTTTTTCCCTACTGGGAAGATTTTAGAGCCTAGATAGAAATGATAATAAATGGTATTTCGCTTAGAAAAATAAAGCCACATTGGTGTCATTTCCTACTTAATAGTCAAATAAAATTCCTGACATGCAAAGACATGTATCTGAGTAGTGCCACCAAAATACACGAACAATTTTAGCTTTCTGCATATTTAAAGTTGTGTAGAATCAGAACCATCTCAAAAAATGAAGCAAATATGGCACATTGGCTGCATTCCAGCAACTACACAGAACTGCTGATGTTACTAAAACCCAGACAATTTAGTCCCATATGGGAATCCATACCACAATTATATTGTCCCTGCTCTGACACAGCCCTGATTTTGCCCTTCTTTAAGCCTGGCTTTTTATAATTTTAATTCCCTTCACCAATAAAGCAATTTGCATTCACATAGTCTTCCTGGCTAAGAAAGAAAGAAGAAGAAATCTGTTACATGACCTTGGTCTCTTTACAGTTGATTACAAGGAAACAAACTCTTCAACTAACCCATTCTCTCATCTTTTTTTAATTGATGTGGAAACATCACACTATAAACCGTTGAAGACTACACACAGCAGGCTGGAGGCTCACGAATTATAATGTAGATGTTTTTAAAATCACTTGGTTTGCACATTTAGCATGATGAGGTAAAACCCATACTAAGTTCACACAGACATACATCATGAACAAACACCTGCATATTAAAGAGACAGCATTCTCCTTTTAAAAAATGGAAAAAGCTATTACAAAACGTTAAGATCTAAAAAGTGGTTTTTACAACTCCCCTTCCTTTCCTGAACTAACCTGAAAAATGTGCTTGCTTGATTCATTAAGGCCTATCCTGACACTTCATAAGTTTAACAAAAAGCAATCATTTCCAGGACATTGTTTTCTCTATAATTTGGCCCAAACAGTGTCAAATAGTCACATGAAATATGTTTTCTTTTTGACACACCTTGCCTGTCTTACAACACAAAGTAGCACAGAAGAAACATGTAGAAAGTATAATCATATCATACAATTAAACTTGATGGAAAAAGTGAGATTATTCATTTTTAAAAAATCCTATGTCACCTCCTTTTCCCTAAAAGAAAATAAAAGGTGCAAGTTACCTGTAATTATTAACGGCAATACTTTTAGAGAACTGAAATATTAAAGAAGCAATCCTGAAGCTCCTTAATCATCTGTGTATTGAAAAGTCTGTGGTCTTCTTTAGTTGTGGTCTTACTTGAAAAGGGAGACAACATCCCTCATGTTACCAGTAGCATTTTGATTGCCTATGATTGCTTATTTCAGAAGGGTTGTATTCCATGTTCAAAGTGGTCTGGTGACAGTATCTGGCTGTAGCTGAGATATTTCATATTGTTTTAGATACAATATAAATTTTACCTTGAGGGGTAGGGATAGATTTTATTGATTAAAAAATGTTGTCCAAGATCAAGAAATATCTCCAGATAGTCTTTGTATACCATTCACATTTCGCACTAAGATACAGTTAAAATTTGAAGCTCTGATTGTATTCAGAGTTAATATGATTAAGCTTGCAGGGCATGCTCTTCATTTCCTTTCTTCTGAAAACTTGTGCGAACTTGTATATACTCACATATCAAACCAAGAAAGCTATTTTTTCCTTGTCAAATAGTTTTTTAAAAGGAGCCTGAAAAAGGCACTGACTATGAAAAAAGACAATCCAATAATGGAGAGTTCAAACTGTTCATGTGTACTAATAATGAAATACACCAAAGTATTTTTCATTCTTTCTACACCTTGACAATGACAAAAAGGAGCCAACATAAATTTCCCCTGCCAGGGGATTAAAAGCAGCTCTCAGTTTCACTGTAACTGTAACCTATGTCTAATAACAGCCTTTCAGTAGAATTTTTTTAAAAAATCAATATCATTACCAATGCATATCTTCTCTTGTTCTAGCCTTGAGAATATAAAATTGTGTTTTATCATGGCTCATTTTAAGGGAAAATGAGTACCATATGTATTTCATACATAGTATTAAAGAGTTTGGATGTGTTTGTCAGGTTAACACTTCTGGTTCTAGTAGGGAATTTTGTTTTTAAGCCCTCTTTTCATTACTCACCTAGGACCTAATTTACCATCCTTACTCTGAAAAAATTCCCTCCAGTATTCAAAATTGGGCTGCTGGGGTACTTGCATGTTTCTGTCGAATCTGCTTTAAATGGGAGTATATGCACCTGAGAAATATTATTATATTCAGCTCTCACATGAGCATTATCACTCTTAACACAACTAACATGAATGTTAGTTCAGTCTAATTTAGTTCATTAGCAGGATAACTCCTTTGATTTCTAAAGAGGCATCATGACACTTTAATCAGTGGGTAGTAACAGCCTGTTTATTACCATCATTCATTTAACTTTTTCTCCTAACAGTGGTGTTTGCTGGGTGAGAAGAAACTGAATACAGAACAAAGCTCCACAAACTTTTTTTTCCTGGACTTGACTGCGTGCAGTGAAAGACTCGAGGCTTCCTTCATCTGTTGCCCTGGAATTTCCTCTGTTGGACAGAATTGCAAGGATTAAGAAAGCTGTCCTGAGCATGTATTTCACTAAATCCTCACATGCCATTCAGAGTGGCTGCTGCCTGAACAAGTTCCTCCTGTTTGCACACAAGAAATGGCTGGTGCCGACAATTCAATAGAGAGCTTGCCTGGCACAGCGAGTCAGGGTGTTCGTTCAGCTTCGTGCCAGTTGTTAATCCATTTGCTTTACATAAAAGATGGAAAATAGGGCTTTGTTACTTGAACTGGTTCTTCAGGCTCTGTGTAAAGGGGTCTTTTATCATTCACGTTTTTTTTTTTTTTTTAAACAATTTCTAGCATCCTAATGCTTCTTGTTAGGAATTTGGTAATATGATTTCTACTACAAGGCAGGCAGGCACCAGGTTTACAGTACCTTTATATGAACTGTCTGTCAAAATGCTGCATATTCCACCTCAGTTACAAAGCACGTATCTGAATAGGGCAGGTCAATACAATAGGTAGAGTGGTAAAAGGAATGTGCCAGAAGCAGTTTTTATGTCTGTACTACTATTAGCAGCATCATTTTTGCTATGTCACTTACATAATTTTTTTCTAAGTGATTTTGCACGAAAGGAAGACAATACACCTTGAGCAGAACGAGGACTATATTGTCCCCAAGAGAATATGCGAAGGCAACCAGACCCTAAGATACGGTTAATGGGGTGTCAGAATTACTAGCAGACTTGTTGGCTTTGTGTGTTTTATTCATTAATTTCCGATTCATTTTGGCAGTCAGGGTACTCCGTTACTCTAGATTTTAATCTTTCTGAAAGACAGGGATTTGATTCACAAAGAACGTGGCAGTGGTTGAAAGAAAGAAGGAAGCAAAGGGTGACTTGAAATGTGATTTCAGCATGAGAAGGGGGAAGAGGAGCTATGATACTGCATACATTAAAAGATGGATGGACTGCTCCATTAGTGGATCAGAAGTTTCTAGAATTGAGCCTAAAGAAAAAGGGCAGAAGGATTGGGAGCATTTTGAGCTTAGTTGTTCAAACTAAGTCCTGAAGAATATTTAATATATATTCTTGGTGAGTATTTCACCTGCTAAAGGTTATGTCAGAGGTACATCTGGAAAATAAATGAAGGAACAGCATTTGTAACACTCTTTGTGAGATGGCACATTTTTGTGGTGCCATCATTTTGAGGCACATTTTGGTGCCTCATTTGTGTTTTCCACTTTGCCTCTTGGTGTGCTCTGTATAAAGTTGTCATGGGTGTACAACTCATGCACAGAGCCTCAGACCAGTAGGGCCTGGCACTTGCTTTAATGCTCTACTGTCACAGGATTGAAATCCCTTTTTTTTCCTCATAGGGCATGCTTTTCATGTATAGTGTAATCAGATTGATAGAATATGGCATCAGCCAGTGAATGTCTTGATCTTAAACAACTTGTAAAAATAGATTTTTATTCCTTTCTTTAATCCTAATTTGATGCTATTAACCAATTCCATGATTTAAGTTGACTAATAAAATCGGAATCACTGATTTATCAGAATGTATTTCCTAATAATAAGATTTTCTTTTTAGCCTCCTTTAAACTTCATTTTTTCCCAGTTTTTTTTTTGAGATATAATTGACATAGAACATTGTATAAATTTAAGATGTACAATGTGGTGATTTGATACACATATATATTGCAAAATGATTACCACAATAAGGTTAGTTAACACAACCATCACTTCATAATTACACTTTTTTTGTGGTGAGAAAATTTAAGCCCTACTCTCTTAGCAACTTTCAAGTATATAAAACAGTATTGTTAACTGTAGTCACCATGCTGAATATTAGATACCTACTGGGTTGGCCAAAAGGTTCGTTTGGTTTTTTTGGTAAGTTGGCTCTAGTAGCACTTAGTTGTCTTTAACTTCATTCGAAACAGTTTGTTAGGTTGTATGTGACGGCTGTCATATCAATGTGCATTTAAAAAAAGACATCAAAATTGGTGAATTTTTGTGTAGCCATTTTAATATTGAAGATGGAAGAAAAGAAGCAACATTTTCGGCCTACTGTGCTTTATTATATCAAGAAAGGTATAAACGCAACTGAAACGCAAAAATAAAAGATTCGTGCAGTGTATGGAGAAGGTGCTGTGACTGATCAAACATGTCAAAAGTGGTTTGTGAAGTTTGGTGCTGGAGATTTCTTGCTAGACAGTGCTCCACGGTCGGGTAGACCAGTTGAAGTTGATAGCGATCAAATCGAGACATTAATTGAGAACAGTCAACGTTATACCACACGGAAGATAGCTGACATACTCAACATATCCAAATCAAGTGCTGAAAATCATTTGCACCAGCTTGATTACGTTAATCGCCTTGATGTTTGGGTTGCACGTAAATTAAGCGAAAAAAACCTTCTTGACTGTATTTCTGCACGCGATTCTCTACTTAAATGTAATGAAAACGTTCCATTTTTAAAAGAAATTGTGGCGGGCCATGAAAAGTGGATACTGTACAATAATGTGGAACGTGGGGAAGAGGTCATAGGGCAAGTGAAATGAACCACCACCAACCACACCAAAGGCTGGTCTTCATCCAAAGAAGATGATGTTGTGTATATGGTGGGATTGGAAGGGAATCCTCTATTATGAGCTTCTGGAAAACCAAATTATTAATTCCAAGAAGTACTGATCCCAACTAGACCAATTGAAAGCAGCACTTGATGAAAAGCGCCCACAATAAGTCAACAGAAAACACATGATCTTCCGCCAGGATAACACAAGACCGCATGTTTATTTGATGACCAGGCCGAAACTGTCACAGCTTGGCAGGGAAGTTTTGATTCATCCACTGTATTCACCAGACATTGCACCTTCGGATTTCCATTTATTTAGGTCTTTACAAAATTCTCTTAATGGAAAAAAATTCAATTCCCTGGAAGACTGTAAAAGGCAACTGGAACAGTTCTTTGCTCAAAAAGATAAAAAAAGTTTTGGGAAGATGGAATTATGAAGTTGCCTGAAAAATGGCAGAAGGTAGTGGAACAAAAGGGTGAATACGTTGTTCAATAAAGTTCTTGGTGAAAATGAAAAATGTGTCTTTTATTTTTATTTAAAAACCGAAGGCAATTTTTGGCCAACCCAATAGAACGTATTCATCTTATAAGTGGAAGTTTATACCCTTTGACCATCATTTCCCCATTTCCTCCACCCCCAGGCTCTGGCAACAACCATTCTACTCTTTGTTACTATGAGTTTGGCTTTTGTTTTTAGATTCCACATATAAGTGAGATCATATAGTATATTCCTTTCTTTGCCTGACTTATTTCACTTAGCAAAACACCCTCAATGTTCATCCATGTTGTCACAAATGGCAGGGTTTCCTTTTTTTTTTTTTTAATGGCTGAGTAATATTCTATTACTCTTTATCCATGGACACTTAGGTTGTTTCCATGTCTTGGCTGTTATGAATAACACTGTAATGAATAGAGGGGTGCAGAAATCACTTTGAGATAGTGATTTCCTTTCCTTTGGATATATACCCAGATGTAGAATTGCTGAGTCATATGGTAGCTCTATTTTTAATTTTTTGAGGAACCTCCTTAGTGGTTTCTATAATGGCTGTGCCAACTTACATTTCCACCAACAGTACACAAGGGTTTCCTTTTTCCACATCCTTGTTAGCAGTTGTTATCTCTTGTCTTTTTGATGATAGCCATTCTAACAAATGTGAGATAATATCTCACTGTGGTTTTACTTTGTATTTCCCTGATTATTAGTGATGTTGAGCATCTTTTCATGTACCTGTTGGCCATTTGTATATCTGCTTTGGAAGAATGTCTAGTCAGGTCCTCTGCACATTCTTTAAATCAGATGATGATGATGATGATGATGATGATGATGATGATGATGATGATGATTTGCTATTGAGTTATATGAGTTCCTTATATATTTTGGATATTAACCCCTTCTCTGATATATGGTTTGCAAATATTTTCTCCCACTCTGCAAGTTGCCTCCTCATTCTGTGAATTGTTTCTTTTGCTGTGCAGAAGGTTTTTAGTTTGATGTATGAAATTCTTAATAATTTTATCTTTGAACTTGTATAAATAAGTCTGAGGGGACAATGGAGTATGCACATACATGCAATGTATGTGTCTATTGTTTCTTGTGTCCTCGTTCACATAGAACTTTGGTGATGCCTCATGAGCACAAAATTTTGATGGACCCATAATGTGTGGGAGTTCAGTGAGTCTCAAATTGAGTACAAGGTAAGAATGTTTATGTCTGTTATGAGGTGGTGGCGATGATTAAGACATAGAAGGAAACTAAAATATAGGACAACACATAGCCTTTTTTCCTTTCAGCCCTTCCTTACTCTTTAGTGAGGTAGAGAGTGATGATAGAACGTGCATGTATCAAGAAGTGAAATGAAAATAGTTGAGTCAGTTTCGTGTAACATTTCCACTGTTCTGGTAAGAATAAAATGCAAATACATATCCATGTTATGGAATATGAATTGTGTAATTTCAGCGATTCTATGTGACTTAAATGTTCTTATATTTGCATTTCAAATGGGCATTGTGCAATATAAAATTGAATAAAATTCATGCTAATAATTTAAAATTTTACTCTACTCAGGAATGACATTAAGTAGCAAATAAACACCAACGCAAGTCAAGAGAAAGAGACCTTGGAGGAAAGGAAAAGAAAGCTGTATATTTTAGAACCATTATTTTGAACAACAGTCTCCATATTTTAATTTTGGACTGAACCCCACAAATATGTAGCTGGCTCTAAAAGTAGGAAATATTTCTACCAGGGAAATAGAAAATGTGCTGTGTCCCCAGGTAGCATAAGGTAAACTTTCATGTCTCTAAATTATTTTATCTTTGAAGGAGTGTTATTCAATCTCGATTACAATAGTAAATGGAGCCCTTTCTTGTGGTATCAAGAATCAACTCAGGCAGCAAGCATGTCAGTCCCCTGTCATTGTTCTACTCAGCACAGCTCAGCAACATGATGGCTACCTCTCTGGTTATGACAAATGATGTATGACCAGTTGCTTCCACGTGCTGCCTGCCTCTTGAGGAACAAGATAAATGGCTGCCATATAATGTGCAATGGAGGACTTGAGAGTAACACACTTTCATAATATGTGGTCCACAAGGAGAGTGTCATTTTATATTCTCACCAGCAATGTGCCAAGGGTTCTAATTTCTCCACATCCTCACCACCATTTTTTTGTGTGTGTGTGATAATAGCTATCCTAGTGGGAAAACTTACTTTATCTTTTATGTTTCATTAATATTTTTTCCTCTTTGTTCTGTGTAAAACTCTGGTGATATGATTTCTAAGTGACTGATACCGAGTTGAGATTATTTTCAGTCCAAGAATATATTATTCTTTCTTTCTCACCAGATCTATTAGGTTTTTCAAGAGAGCATAGTAATACTCTGTGTTTGTAATTGCAGATTATATGTATATGCATGTATATGTATGTTACTATCATTCTATTTGTTTTTGGTATATTATCAATAGGTACTGCCATAAGAATACTGAAAAAGGTAGGCTAAATATTTCTTTTGACATCTTATTTTTTACCGAAGTGATAGGCTTTTGTTTTGGGATTTGCTAGTGATGGAATCAATATATCTCTTTTTAACTTTTTGCACTGAGGTTCACATCATGCTGCACCGGCAATATGCTCCTATTAAATAAGACAAACAGGTGGCTCTATGTTTTGCGGTAATTTTAACAATTGGGTTCAAGTCCCATTCCCTCTTCTAAATTAAGTGCAAGGGGATATATCACCCCGGCCAATAACTTCCATGGCAGTTTGTGTGGACCTCACCATATAGGCTCCAGTGATCATGTGTGTGAATCATAGCATTTACGCTGCCTCAGGCACTGGCATATGAAAGCACAGCCTAGACCCAGCTGATTAAGTTGTAGCATAAAACAACACTTCAGTAGTCAGGAGCATGACAGCCCACAATGGTTTATTGGACCAAAGAGTATAACATTGTAATTTACTTCTCTAATACATGTCATATTTTCTCTTATTGTTTCCCCTTATGGAGTGAAATATGTAGGTAAGAGATTGCTGTACAAGCTTCACGTGTTATGTCCCTCCAAAATTAGAGGGTAACAAACCGTCTTTATTATCCTGTGCCTTTGGTTAGCTGCCACAAATCACAGAAACCACTGCAGGTGAGCATCTAGTGGTTTAAAAAGTCAAGGCAAACTAAAAGACTTCACGTCTCTGCCTGAAGCTATTTTTGAACTACAGTACAGCTAGACACAATTATTATATACTTCCTGGCCCTTCCTTCTTATTGTACTTTCCTAACCATTTTTTCTTTCTTATTGACAGGAAACCAGGATTTATAAAGTCTAGCTCAATGCAAATATTTAAAGACTTAATTTTTTCCCTCCCCGAAAACATAACAATATAAGTTGAATAGTGTTTTGGTGAGTTTATTTTTCTTTTTAAACTGGAATTCATGGCTGTTCTCCAACTGAAAACAGCACTAGTCACAGATAATTTAAAGAGAATAGCTTGCTTGTTTGTCAAGCAAACATGTGTAATCTGATGAAATTATTAATGTCACAGTGTTAACTCTCTTCTCATAAATACATTTAACATTGCTGACACTGCAATTATGCTCAAATGTTCTGGCTTTTTGCTTATTCGCTCAATCTGTCAGTCCAGTACAGGGGAGACAAATTGCGGTGGGCACTTGACAATGCACAAAAGAGGTATAAACCTCTTCTGATTAAACCTTGATGAAAGATTAAATGGTTCTGAATGCTTGCCAGATTCTTATGATATGACATTTTTAAACAGTGGTAATAAAAAGTTCTATTCAATAGAGGTTTTTTTAGAAAAGATGATAAAGATGACATATATACACATATATAAGATGTGCATAGGCATGTGCTACAGTAAGAAAGAGCACAGTCACCTCTTATCTTGGATTTAAACTTTGTAAACAATATCAATCATACCACTGGCTAGATTTTTTTTTTTTAACATCTTTATTGGAGTATAATTGATTTACAACATTGTGTTAGTTTCTGCTGTATAATAAAGTGAATCAGTTATACATATACATATATCCCTATATATCCTCCCTCTTGTGTCTTCCTCCCACCTTCCCTATATCACCCCTTTAGGTGGTCACAAAGCACCAAGCTGATCTCCCTGTGCTATGCAGCTGCTTCCCACTAGCTATTTTACATTTGGTAGTATTTATAAGTTCATGCCACTGTCTCACTTTGTCCCAGTCCCAGCTTACCCTTCCCCCACACACACCATGTCCTCAAGTCCATTCTCTACATCTGCGTCTTTATTCCTGTCCTGTCCCTAGGTTCTTCAGAACCAATTTTCTTTTGTTTTAGATTCCATATATATGTGTTAGCATACGGTATTTGTTTTTCTCTTTCTGAGTTACTTCACTCTGTATGACAGACTCTAGGTCCATCTACCTCACTACAAATAGTTCAGTTTCGTTTCTTTTTATGGCTGAGTAATATTCCATTGTATATATGTGCCACATCTTCTTTATCCATTCATCTGTCAGTGGACACTTAGGTTGCTTCCATGTCCTGGCTACTGTAAATAGTGCTGCCATGAACATTGTGGTACATGTCTTTTTTTGAATTATGGTTTTCTCAGGGTATATGCCCAGTAGTGGGATTGCTGGGTCATATGGTAGTTCTATTTTTAGTTTCTGGCTAGATTTTTGTAGTCATTTTTTCTAACTGAGAGGAAACAACACATATTGAACATTACCAATATTATTGTCTTCTACTGTCTTCAGTCTGCTAGTGGAAAAGCTGCTCATAGTATTCCATTCATAATGAGTGGTCCCTACTTTCATTTTGTAGAATTCTTATTAGAATTTTTGCCATGTCTATTCTGTCAGCAGTCAAGGAGGAGTAAAGATTTAGTGTATGCATTAATCTTTTGATTGTTAAGCTTAGTTCGCAGCTTTTCATTTTTGGCTTTAGAGCAAATAAAAATAGACCAGTTTATAATAATGGTTAACAATTACTTTAGTACTTACTATGCCCCAGTAGTGTTTCAGGCATTTTTAAATATACTTTAAATTGCTTAATTCTTATATGAAGTAACTCCTAGTATTTTTCTCCTTTTGTAGATGAGGAAACTGAGGCACAGAAAGGTTAAACGACCTGCTTAAAGTCACACAGCTAATAACAAGTGGAGTTAAAATTTGAATCTAGATATACCACAACATAAACTCATAATAAACTTGTAGATTAAGAACTTATAACTATGGGCTTCCCTGGTGGCACAGTGGTTAAGAATCCACCTGCCAATGCAGGGGACATGGGTTCGAGCCCTGACCTGGGAAGATCCCACATGCCGCGGAGCCACTAAGCCCATGCGCCACAACTACTGAGCCTGAGCTCTAGAGCCCGCAAGCCACAACTACTGAGCCCACGTGCCACAACCACTGAAGCCTGCATGCCTAGAGCCCATGCTCCACAACAAGAGAAGTCACGACAATGAGAAACCTGCGCACCGCAATGAAGAGTAGCCCCCGCTCACCGCCACTAAAGAAAGCCCGTGCGCAACAACGAAGACCCAACACAGCCAAAAATAAATAAATTAATTAATTAATTAATTTAAAAAAAAGAGCCTTTCTCTTTAAAAAAAAAAAAAAAGAACTTATAACTATTCTTACCTTCTTAGATTCACAGATTATCATAGAGTTGTTTTGTTCCTTAAGATTAGACCTATTCCTTCTCCTCAAATTTCCCCACCTTGCATAGATAAAGAAATCCTTGACTAAACTTCATTAAATAATTAGAACATATATTTAAAAGTCTATAGCATGATGGACTGGTAATTATTTGTGCCCATATTAAGAAGTACACTAAATTGAAAAGTTTCTTTAAATAAAAAACAAAGAATGCTCTTGCATTGCATCACCCGAGTGCCGGGAGCAAATGCATCCATTAAATGTGAGAAATGGGGAACGCAGATGAGGGGACCCTGGCTACCCACACCGTTTTGCTGACTTCGTTGGAGCAGATAAATAGAAATAATAAAGAAAACTGCAGCTTTCTACACAGTGTTATTGCCAAAACCTTGCTGCAAATTCAGAAGGAACCTATACAAATTGCTCCTGGCCCTGGCCCTTTTGTTCTCTTTACATTTGGTGAAAAAAATTGTGTAGTTGTGCTTTTCCTTTTCTGCTACGTACAACACATTGAAAAACTTGTGTGAGGAAAGATCATGCTAAGAGAATGCAGAGGGTTTTAAAAATAGTTAATAGAAGAAAAAAAAATATCAGGTAGAAAGGTGAGGACAAAGCAAATTTGCCAAAGGAAAAAAAATGTTTTCTTTTTTAATTGTGTTAAACAGTTGTTTCCTACTCTGAAAGTTCATTATATTTATTTGTCATCAGGGTAATTGATCTACACTTGTTGCTAAGTCTGTTGCTTGCCTTCTGATGAACGGATTCATTAAATTCATTTCTAATCTCTGTCTTCTAAATTCAATAAGCACTATAAAATTTCTTTCCTTGTATGGGAATTCTAAGGTCTTTTTTTTTCCTCAACAGCTTGAATTCCTGTATTCTGATTAAGATAGATGAAGTATTTGCATTCTATCCATATTCATAATCCTCTTTCAGAGTCAACCTAAAATAACACATTTGTTGCCCAGGCAGTCACAGGCAATGTGTTCGTATTGCTCTGTAGCTTTTTGTTTAGATGGATAAGGACCTATCCCTTTTCAAATTCAACAGAAGAGGTGGTCACTAGGTGAATTCAGGCTGTTAAGAAACCAGAGCAATCATTGTGCCTTTTGTCTGTGACAGAAACTGTAATTAATGACCCCCCCCCCTTTTTTGCTAAAGAGAAAAGAGATGTGCAGTTGACAGACATTTTATTAATAGTTTCTACCAACTTGCCACACATAAAAGGCTTTATTGGTTGCAATGCCAGTGTAAGGAAAAAAGTTCTTTTTGATGAAATGTTCAAGATGGTTGTTTTATGGATGAAAAATGAAGGCAATCTGTCTACCGCCACTGAAAGTTTGGGTTTCAATAATAAAACTATTGTGACATTTCCCATTGTGTTATTTAACCATCTGCCTCCTACTGGTCCAATCAATGATAACTTTACCTAGGTCCTCTCTACTTAACAAGAAAACTGCCAATATTGTGTCTCATGGTTAATTTACTAGAGAGATTTATTATTGATAAAGGTGTGTGCATATTTGGTGACTGCTGTTCTTTCTATAAAAGGGAAATTCTTTATTCTCATATTTGAGGGTTAAATATGCAGCTTGACAAACAACAGTGGATGCTTGTATCCCCTCAATAACTGGAAATCTAGAAACTGTTCAAGGAAGCAATGAGAAATGTATACAATGACAAACTCTCATCAAAAGTGTAACATATGACTTTAAGTAAGCATCTGTTATATTCCTGCTTAGCATTTAAGGAAAAGCATATTTTCCAAAATGTTTTCTCAAAATGGGCATATTAAATCCATAGTTATCTGAATTAGAATTTTTCCCCTATTAAAATTGTTTCATGCAATTTTTTCTTTAGAGTAGATGTGTTGTTTCAATGATTTCTGCTCATCAGTTAAGAAGGGAAAAACACATTTTACCACATGGATTCACGATAAAGCAATGAAGGTGCTTTCTCATAGCTTACTTAATCCTCCATTACAAAGGGTTGAGAAGAAAAGGGATAGTCAATATTTTAATAAGTCTTTGGACTTTGTTGCAGCCCAAATGGAGTTTAAGAAATGTGAAACATGAGATACTAAAGCATTCTAATCATTGACAAACTTGCAAATATACCTGCTTTATTTTGCTTATAGTAATCATCATTGTTAATTTAAACAACCCTCAGTATTTGCCTATATCTTTCACAAAGTTCAATTTTTAAAAGTCTCAAATAGCTCACATTTTGGAAGAAGGCAGGCAGCTGGAAATGTGCTCTTTGCACATTGATCTTCAAGCAGTCATTCATTTTCTCTGGGAATTTTTATGTAAGCTCCCTTATTGGGAATATGCTAATGACATCCGCCATGATTACTGATTTTCTTTGAATCATTATTCCTCTGTGGGCAAAGCAATCAGAAAGGGAGAACAGGAGATTTCCTTCTTGCTTGTGTGCCTTCTTCAACCATCTGCTCTCTCCTGATTTATCTGAATAAGATCCGTAGTTTTCAGATTCTTTACTCCGACACTCTAAGGCATTTGATAGCTTAAAAGGAGTTAATCATTATCTATCTATGTCACAAATGTGGTTCTTGGTACATTCTAGCTGTAAACTTACCTACCCAGGGTTTACATGGGCAAATTAATTTTTTAAGTAAAAAATGGTAATGTAGGTTAGCAGCTTCATTATATGGAATGTGTCAGTTCTGAACACTTTTGCTATTAATGGCCTTGGGCACAGACATGGCAAAAAAAAAAAGTAACCAATGTATTAAAACAAAGTACTCCAAGAAAAGAATTGTGGATTCTCAATCTCCCAAGGTGAAGAAAAAAGTAAAACTGCAGAATGAGAGAGACAGAGAGAGAAAGAGAGACAGAGACAGAGACAGAGAGAGACTATGTGTAAAAGGAAGTGTTGACATACCCTTTTTAGAGTAACATTTGTAGGCATTTTGACAAGCATCTTGGACTAAGAATCAAGACTTCTGAGTGCCAGCCCATACCCTGCCACCAAAATACGGTGTACTCTTAGAAAAGTTACTTAATTTCTCCCAGCTCCTGTTTCCTCTGGGGTGACAGGAAATGAACGTCATGGGTGATATTTAAGGTTTTCTCCACCAGCAAGATTGTGTGACTGTATTATTTATTCCACAAAACACATTGTAGATGATGGGAAAGTTACTTTATGGTGTGGTTTTAGCATGTGCATTTGATCTTGCCCAGGGAAAAGCCGTTTCAAAATAACTATCTACCTTCAGAAAAGGGACTCAGAGCCTTCTGATTACACTTTTAAAAATGATGAGCGGGCTTCCCTGGTGGCGCAGTGGTTAAGAATCTGCCTGCCAATGCAGGAAACACGGGTTCGAGCCCTGGTCTGGGAAGATCCCACATGCCGCGGAGCAACTGGGCCCGTGAGCCACAACTACTGAGCCTGCGCGTCTGGAGCCTGTGCTCCGCAAAGAGAGAGGCCGTGACTGTGAGAGGCCCGCGCACCGCGATGAAGAGTGGCCCCCGCTTGCCACAACTAGAGAAAGCCCTCGCACAGAAACGAAGACCCAACACAGCCAAAAATAAATATAAATAAATAAATAAATTTAAAAAAAAAAAAAAAAAAAAAAAAAATGATGAGTACAGTCGAAATTTTAAAAATGGGACACCATATCTTGCTTCGGTTTACATGGAACAGATAAATTGCTAAGAATGTTGCTGATTGATAGAAGCAAGTCTTCCACTTCAGTGAGTGAGAATCAGCAAGATTCTGACACCCCTAGCAAGGCAGAGCTAACTTAATATGCAGAATTGGCATTTAGGCAAGAGAGTTTGCAAAACTTGGGGCTATTAGGTCAGTGAACATTGTCAAAACATGAAGGAGATGTGAGTTTGGGAATGTTGACATTCTTTTGGTATTCAGCTTATTTAAAAGTGAACAGACCTGTTAATGTAAAATTGTTTCAGAAAGTGCCTGGATCTTGTCCTGCTCACCCAACAACTTCTCTTATTTCCTCCACATTAAGAATCAGACTGAGAACAACCCAGCTGCCCCCATGTTTTAAGTAGTTATGGGATTTTTGAATAAGTATATAGCATCCACTGACCCAAACTTCTGATGATGAGACTGCTGGCTTGTGCTATGAATGACCAGGGACCACTCCCTTCACCTTATAAATGTAATTCTTCTGATTCTGTGCATTTTATCTGGCAACCATTACTGATTTGTGTCCTGCTTTCTGTTTGATAGTTCTGGCTTATTACAAACTGAGTGGCAAAGCCAAGATTTAAATAGAAATTACTTCACTGATGCGTTTCAGCTGACCAGAGACAAACTCGCACCCAAAATAACCTCCACTCCCTTCCTTCCACATATCCCAACAAAGGGAAGAAACATACAGGCACCCTGTCTTCCTTTTTGATGTATTATACAAATAGAACACTTTTGAGAAAAAGGATTAAAAATAGGAGAGCACAAGTATATCTTAATATTTCATGAGATAAATTTCAAGGGCCTGAAATTAAAGATAGGCAGGTAGCCAATGACATATGGAGAGAAATATTTATTTCAATCATTGGCCTATATTTGAAGAACAACAAATATTCTTTCACTAGGAGTTCAGCTTTTGTCTACTGTAATACACTGTCTTGTAATTGTGATGTGCTGGGCAACCTGATATTGCATCTGCTCAGCTATCATGCTATTGCATTTAGTTTTTTAGGATTTTGTTTGTTTGCTCCATGTATATATATTTCACAGATCTCCTTGAGATTGAATGACTCTGCCTCTTGTGATAGTTAGAGGTGTATAGCATTTAGATGAGGGTATTTCTCAATAGTACTAGGATTCTATATTTTTTTAAAAGGATTTTTTAATTCCTTTTTTTCAGGTTTTATCTATTACTTACATATACATTTTTTTTTCTAGATAAAAAATATACATTATATATTTGGTGTCAGAAGAGGTCATAATTCAAGTCATTTTATATTACTCACATACTCTTCTATTCCCCAAACATATGACTTTCCCCTTCTGTTTCTGGATGAGGAAAAAATCCAGAATGGAAGTATATTCATCAGTCCCTACATCAGCACATTTCCAATCAACGTCAGTAGTACACCCTGCATCAGCACATCAGAACAGTATCTGGACGGCAATATTAAATGCCTTACTGTTTAAAATGTCTTTCTGAACTGAGAATATTGAACAGTATATCCAATTTTGAGGATCATTTTATTCATATGAAATCAGCTTTTCAAAGTTTAGAAATGAAGCATTTTTAGTTTAGGTTTAAATATTGCACAGTGATGATTTTCAACGATTAGAAACACGTTTGTACTATAGCACATCTAGGCCCAAGTATTTCTCATTTACAATCCATTTTTTTTCCTAGCAATAATCTAAGTATTTCTAGGTTTTATTATATTTCTTATTCCTATGTGATATTGGTCAATAGACTGTCATTATCACAATAAAGTTCTCTACATTTAACTGAATTTTGAACTTATGAAACATACACAAATCTACTTAAAAATTGATATTAAAAAAGTTAATAGAATTTAAAGTGTTCTTCACTTCTTTGGTCATTTTACAAAAATAGTTATGTAAAAACAACTTCTCGTTTGTATGTTTAACATTTACCATTTGCTTTTCTTCTTTTATTTATTCAAACTATATATGCAAAGTCACAAGAGTTTTAAATATATTAGGTAAAGATAATCAAAATATTAGATTGGAAAAAGGATGAAAGAAATATCACTGAAGATCGGCAGTTTTATTTTCTATTAGAAACAGACAAAACAGTTATAATCAATGCACACTCTTTACTAAAATATTTCACTGAGTTGAATGCATTTTGTAAGTATTTGTGAGGCAAATGTACTTTAGACTGACATATATGTATATTTTTCTACATCTCCTCTTCAGCCTGTCCATTTTTCAAGTAAGTAAGAGGTTATCTGAATACTCAGATAACCTCTGCTTCAAACTTTAGAGTATAACCTTGAAATGGTTATGTGAGTTGACAGTATTATTGAATATACAACTTTAGCTCCTTTATACTTCATCAATATTGCCCATTTTCTAATATATCTTTAAATGTGTTTATATTGCTTGAAATTCAGGCATGACTAGGCCCCTTTTATATTTCTTTGTTTTCATTTCATGCAATTAGCCTGTCCGTTACTTGTGTCTGGTCATCTCATCACTTCCTACTACATTTCTAGAGTCTTAGACACTTTCAAACAGGTACACATTTTGTTGAAGTTACTTTTTCCCTGTTGAATCAATAGTCACAAAATAGAATTAGAAATTAAAGTATTCAGTCATTTAGAAATCTTCCAAACATGAGATAGATTTTCTAACTCATATACCCAAAGCATGAGAAATACATCTCCATGTACAGTCCGAATGAAAAAAGGCCAAGGGGGAAGATTTCTATAACTCTGGAGGCAAAAGATAAATTCAGAATCTGTAAGTTTTCTGGGAGAAAAAAAGACATAATGATTATAACTTGATATTCATTTTAAATAATTCACTTCTATTCATTAGCAGTATACATTTTATTGAAGTTTCATCCCTTTGTAGTAAATGTTCCTCATTAATCTATAAATAATTGGATTTGGCTTTTAAAATCTCAGAATGTGTATATTTTTCTCTCAAATAGTTAATACTCATGACAAAAATGTTGATTTTTTACGATTCCTTTTTGCATTGCCTTCAGAGACAACTTTTGAATCACATAAAAACATCAGATCCTTTCAACCAGTGGGCAGTGTGTCAGGAGTTGAAATAGAAGGATGACAATAACTTGGTTCCTGACCTTGAAAATCAGCCTTATAAACAGATGATGTAAATAAAGTTCAGGAAGGTCAATGAGAAGGATGCACACACATGGGTTTTTGACCACGTGTACATCGTCTGACTTGTTTATTAATCCGACTCACTAAACGTGGCTACAACTACCTTTTGCCTGGTTTCAAACCCAAACTCCTCTCAGAAATTACAATCTCCTCTTGCTGAGGATGTTCAAAGGAAAGATTTAGGCATGTTTTCACAAGAAAGTTAGCACTGTGGCTTGTATATGGAAGGCATCAAAAAAATTGTTGAAGCCGTACATGCAAAGCATGAGGAGAGCGTTGTACATAAGGCGGAGGTGTTGGCTGCGTTGATGTCTAATCTCTTGTGGAGGTTAACTCTGAGTCTTTACTTTTACGTGCTGATTGTCTTTGATCTTCAGTCCTTCACTTGATTCATCATTTATACATGATTCATTGATAGGTGAATCAGGCTGGACTGCTAATCAATGTTTACTTGAGTGGATCTGGTTCTCTCTTTCCCAAATGCTTGTTTAGTCTTCGTGGAGTCAGGGGCAGCGTTCATCAGCAAACTTCCTAATGCAGAAAGGTTACACCACTCTGGTACCTGTTGATACTTTTGTGTACTCTACAGCAGTGCTAAGAAATTATTATTTCCCTAGGATACTTGTGCTCATTGCTCTTGAGGCATCTTAGAAACACCTTTTTAAAAATAAAATGTTGCATTTAAACCAAGCCACACAAGTACCATTTAAACATATAATGGAACATTTTGATGTTTATGTTTTTATTCTGCTTCAATACCAAATATACTTCAAAGTATACCATTTTAATATGTGACAGAAAACTTTTATCACAAACATATTCCTAAAATCATTTGAAATCTTAAAACAGGAGCAACATGGAAACTCTAGGCTTTTGAGTTAATTTTGCCTTTGCAGACAACCTCCCTTTAGAGACCTTTACATTTTTCCCTCTGAATTCTTCTGATGTTGAAAATCCCCTTATGATTTTGATTTCTTTTCCCAGTTTCTAATTATTGTACCCCACTATAACCTTATTTTCATTCTTCAAGCACTTTAAAAAAAAAAAATTCCTTGCTTTTCTTCTTTAGGCTCAATTTCCCAGTCTAGCTGAACTAACAATGTTCTATCTAGGGGCATTTGAATATCATAGCTTGTCAGAGCACTCAAGGCATGTGGTATATTTATCATCCTATAAAGTTTTTAGTTTTTCTTCTGAATTGCCCTCTGAATCTGGTTTCTGGCGTAACTAATAAAGTAAGACTAAAAAGGAGTAAAATGAAGACAAAACTAGATTTTCCAGACATTTTATGCACAGAATCCTTCATTTGCTTATACTAGCTTCACTCAGATTTCCCTTACGGGAAGGGTATGTGAGATATGCAAACCTAGTTTTGAAGGGGAACAAATAAATGATATTTGGGCATTTCAAAATTGTTTTTTTAGTACAGTGCATGGAAAGATGAAAAATTATTGTAACAATACATTTTCCTTTATAAAATGGCTTTTTTTCCCCCTTTTAATAGGCCGTGCTTTATGCCAAGTCGTCCTGTTCATGAAGCAAAAAACTAAAATCCTACTTCCATTGTGTACAAGATAACCTGCTATACACTACTTGTAACTGAATCAAAACGGAACCGAATCATAGTTTAGAGAAGAAAACTAAAAGTGGCTATTCGTGCTACTGGTTTTACTCAGCAGTAAAGAGAAATCCTTGCAAGTGTTGTTTACACAGTACGAAATCCTTGTAAAGTCGTAGTGGAACAAGTCTGGTATCTGACCCAGCCTTTAGGGCTCCTTAAACACCTGTGGATTTATGGAGTTCAGATGTCTGCAAGGGTCTGTGTGGAAGTTCATTCAGAAACCTGGAGCCCAAATAAAATGATCTGTTGACATGGGCAAGCTGTTTTGTTTCTCTGTAGTCCAATCAGCCTTTTGAACTTTTAGGAAAGAAATTAAGATTTAAGAATGGACTCTTTAAATAATTAGATTTAACAACAAAAAATGTGGAAGTATTTTTTATTTCATTGTGTGATTTTGATCAATTAATCTTTGAATTTTATTCTTAAATTTAAATTTATAAAAGCCAGATCAATAGGGGATTTATTCCCCTACATTATGTGTGTATAAGTAGCCCCCAGCAGGTATACACACACATCTGGTGAGGGGAGCTGGCCCTTTTATACTGAAGACTTACACAATTTAAAACATGAAAATCTATACTCTTTGGAAACTTATACCCTTTAAAAATGATCAAATATAGCCACAAAGTTGTCTTAATTAACTCCATTACAATTGCTTTCATTTGGGGATTTGATTTAATCTTTTGAAAATCAAGACACCATGATTTAGAGAACATTTCAGTCTTATTTCAGAGAGCTTGAAATGAGCTTATTTTATAATTGTTAAACATGTGTCTTCCATTTCCATATGTCTATTAAAAGCTTTATGAAAGGAAATATGGTTGAAAACACCTTGTTTAAACTCAAACATCAAGTCACATCCAATGTAAAAAATACTCTTGTCAACATATCTCCTATTTTTATTCTCTAATCATTCTGTGACTGACAATATGTGTGGAGATGTGGGTAAGACTTCACAGTGTCTGGCTTCTTGATTCTGTTTACACATTGCTTTTTCTTTTTTCCTTTTGCTTCTGAAAAAGAATATATATTCCCATGCAGTTTTGGGTTTATGTAGTGTTATCACTGAAAGAATAAATTACCCTGAAGTACAAATAGCTGTTTATCAGATAATAATTTGGCTCATTTATGTACTGTTCTGCTCCCTTTTAAAAATTTACCCCAGGAATATTCTGTAATCTGTCAGTACACTTCTATGCTTCTAAAGGCACAAAGGTGCTTGAGCATTCATCTTGGTCGCTTTATATTCTTGACTGATTAGTCTATCTTGTTAGGAGACACCAACCATGAGTCTTTTTTTAAATGGGTTAAAAAAGATTCAATATGAAAGGCACTTATCACTCCTAACTTGAACTTAAAGGTCTAAAGAGTGTCTCATAGGAGGCTACATAAGACGGACATAGTTTTAGAAATGATCCTGTGATGTTCACGTTAGATTTGGGTTTAGGTTTCCTAAAACAGCTCATCGAGAATTATTTTATTGGTGAGTCCATGTTCTGAGGATTATAGTTTGTTCCCCCTTGTGATGTCACGTGGTAGTCAACTTTCTAGAGTAAGTTTGAAGACAAACCAAATAAGAAAAATAACCCCCAAGGCTTGGGTATATTCATACATAAACATATTGGAGAAAGCAAGAGGAGTCAAGGAGGAACTCGTGACCAATTTAAATAAAAGTAGAGTGGTGTATAATAAGTCTCTGTGTGCTTAATGTAAAATGTAAGGATGTGTATCATGCAGGTGTAAGGCTTAAAATGATAATGTATAAGAAGAATTATCTATATCACATCTATAAACAGAATCCTACCTAAGGTCTGCTCTGTTCATAAATATGAAGTAATGATATATTCCTGCTGTGATATATATGATCAATTTTATACTTATTATTATTCTTCTAGCATAAAGCACTGATAGTGATAGAAACACAAGTGAAAAGCAAAGGGAAAATACTCAGTGAATTCTTTCAATGTAAAGTGGACACAAGGCAATTAGTATATGTGGCTAATTCAGATATTTTGGCTTCGGCTTCAGAATCATACAGACAAAACAAGGTACAAATGGCTATTTGCCTAATTTCTGTATAATAAATTATATGTGTGAGTTCAGGTAAAAAAGATAGTAATTATATATTTTTGAATTAAAAAATTTTCTCTAATGCACATGTTTTACTTGGGTAGCAAAAAAATAATATACATTTTTAAAGGGGATACTGAAATGAAGCCTCCACTAGCACTTTTCCAAGGGAAAACAATGCAGAAAGATAACAATGCTTTATTTAAACTTTTTTGAGGCCACAAACTACATTCTGTTTTCTATGTCAGAAATAACCAGTATGTTTCTACTAAAGACCAAATAATTGCTTAATGCAGTCATAGCAGTGCTAATATATCAAACACTTTGATATTTTAAAATAATATAAGCAGTTGGTATATTGGATTTTTATTTTTCAAGGGAATATTTAACCTTGTATAGATAGAGACTTTTCAGGCTGAAACAGGGATTAGTGAGGTCTGTTAGGAGAAAAAGAGCTGTAGAAAACAGAATTTGTGGACACAGTGTGTCTGGAAACATCAATGGAACACATAGATATGGGTGGAAAGGTCCTAAAGATTTGATGGTAATTGGCTTGAAAAGATGGGAAGTGAATCTGGGTGGGATGGAGGGGAAGAAACAGGGAAGGACTAAATATTTAGGGAGGGTGGAAATAAGGAGCAGGAAAACAAGGAATCTACATAGGTGTAGCTACAAAGTAGTTGGATGTACTGTGCCGTTTTCAAAGTGTTTTCTGACCCTCTGTGAAAATAAGCCCATATTGTAAACGGGGCCAGAAGTGGGTTAGGGAACATTGTAATCTCATTTCACCTTATTTCGCTATGTGCCAGAGATCTCAGCAGGTAGGTCAATTAACTCCCACTAGTTAAATGAGAAGAAAATGAGGTTACCCAGATTAACAAAACACAACTCTTGGTTCTCCTCCAAAACAAGGGGAGGAAGGCTGCTGGCTGCCCATAGCTGGCCCAGCCCCAGGCAACTGTCCACTTGCCCAGGAGCTTCTGAACTAAGGGCCATAGCTCCTCCCTGCAACCTCACCAGAGACAGTGGAAACAACCTCAGAAGGATGACTAAAGCATTAAAAGTGATGTTGAATGTTGCATTCTTCGAATTTCTTTCTCTCTCTTTATGGAATTAATGCATAACCTTCATGGGGAAAAAAATTCCCATGTGATTTTACATCTGAGATAATTTGAACAGGAATGTTTTTTTCCTTAAAGCTTGAATTTTGTGGAATTATTTCCCTGTTGACAGTTTATTGGGTTTCCTATTTCAAAAACTGCAATTAGCTCCTCTATTATTTTCACAAATAATTTCCCAATATCTACAGTTATTTTTAATATGTTTAAAATAATTGTCAGTAGACACTGATAGAAATAACTGTGAAACACTTAATGAACAAATATTTTTAGTGTTACCCAAAGTTCAAATTAAATTTCTTTAGTTTGTATCTATTGTCAACATTATTGAGTAGTTTTACTGACAATGACTGATTTTAACAAGAAATAACACAAATGCTGAAATACACATATGTTATAATCTGGGCATACAAAAGTTTAGGGCATCTCTTCATTACTATAATCAATATGTTGACAAAATTACTCTTACAAGTAGTAGTTAACTTATTTTAAGACAGTATATTGTGATGGTTGAATGTAGGCACTATTATCCGACTGACTAGCATAAATTCCTGAACTGCGTGACCTTGCCTCTTTGCACCTCAGTTTCCTCATCTGCAAATGGCTTTAATAAAAACTATACATCAGATAATTTTGTTGTGAGAATAAAATAAATTTATAAAAAATAATTAGTAGCTAAATAATGAATGCTAGCTATTACAGTTGATCTATGATTATGATGAACAAGGAGAAGAAGAAGCAAGTAATGTTGAAAATAATGTGTACTTCCTTTCCCCAATATGTTTATCTATACCTTCTACTATTTATAAAATATTTCCCAAATGTTTTATATAGAGGTAGGGTAGGTTTACACCATATGTTCTGAAATAAAACATATTTGAAATATTACTCTATTTCACAGTGAATTGTCAAGATAAACACCATATAGCTCTTAACTGACCAACTGAGAATATTTCAGTTTCATCTGGTAATGTTAGATTAGGCATCTACATTTTTGATATAAAAGAGAAATGAAGGTAACTAACATATACTGTGCCAAATATCTGATCTTTTACCTTATCTAGTCTTCATAATAATCATATGAGTGTGATATGATTTTGTCTATTTTATAAATGATAAAACTAGCTTCTGGGAAGTTTAGCTGCAACACCAAAGTAACATGGTTAATAAATGTCTGATGCCCTTATTAATGCCTAAAGCCGCCTCATTGTCCTTGTTGGTTGTTTACTAGGTGAGAGAGTATGGTGGAAGGTAGGTAGGTCAGTCTAGAGCCACCCTTTTGTTGTACCAGGGACTGCACTTGGGATCTGCCAACTCTGTCATCAGCTGGGTGACCCCAGCCCACAACTTAGCTTGTCTGAATTTCAGTTTCCTTATCTATAAAATTCAGAATTGTCATGAGAACCAAATTTGATAAGGTCCAGAAAATACTTTACATGCAATTTAAGGTATAATTATGACACCTAATGATAATTTTAAAAGGATGATCTTGAAGTTGAGAGAACAAATGAAGACATCTGGTAGGTTGCTTAGAGTATGATGTAAAAATGAAGTAATTTTAATTTGTGCTATTTCACTCCCTATCTCCAAATCTTAGGTACCTGATGCTTAGAGAGTATACAAAGGGGCTTAAGAAGAAATCAAAGAAAAGGTAAATATTTTAATCAACAACTCTAATCTTGGGGACAAAAGCCAAGAGACATACGAATTGATTATAAAATAGATTAAAATGCTATTTATGTAATAACTTTCAAGCACAACACACATCAAGATAATTTATAAAGAAATAGGTTAAATACTGATGGTGAAATAACTGTACAGAAAAACAGAATACATTAAGCACTTACATGTAACACACTGTGCAGTTTTAGGTATTAACACTCATGTTATTGAGGAAGAGCTGCAATGAAATGGAATGCATCTAAAAAGCATCCCATTTTTGGTCCCACTGAAACAAGGAAAAAACCCTCAGATAAATGCATGCAGATGCTGGTATTTTTCTCATAATTGCAATGATCAACAAGCACCACCAAAAATGCTAAAAGCAATCAGCACAAACTTTGAACCACAGAGAAACACTGATGCCCGTGTAGAGACTTGCTTGGGGGTGCATATTATAAAGGAGAATCTGAACACTGCTGCTATTAATAAAACTACAAATTGTAGCCAATCAAACCAGAAGGAGCCTTGAGTGTATTTGCTGGGAATTGCTTAAGGCTTAAACACCAGGGACTTGAAACAAACTGTTCTTATCACCTTTTTCCAAACAGAGATAAAAATTTACAATGAAAGTGCCAGCACCAGCTGCACTTAAAGAAAGCACCACAGGTCTCCACAAACTCCAAGAAAATGGAATGGAGCCCAGTTCAAGCTGGAGGTGTCATCTTGCTCAAGTCAACTGGGTGACACCACGCTGAAAGTGATGAGGCACTAACTAAAGTGGATGAACAGAGTCTCATTGTAGGTAACTGCCAGTGTGCTCCACAGAATCAGCTAGAACCCTGGGCATATTGCCCAGCCTGCCTGGACACAGGAACCAAGCATGAATCCCAGCATCTCTTATCTGGTGCCTCACCTTTCAGATTTTCCCCACGGAGGTTTTAGTCGGAGATGATGACCCTTTTGTCCATTGCACCTATTTACCACTTCTCCTGAGGAATAATTATCACAGGATGCAAAGTGTTGAGCACAGACCCCTTCTGAAAGCAGAGATTAAAACAACCACCACTAGATTAAGGTCTATGTTAAAAAATAAAAACAAACGAAAACCCAAGCTGCATATAACACAGATGTACTACACCTATGGGAAACAAGCAAAAATCACACCCAAACATACAAGAAATGTTCTCTTCAATTCTGCAACACAGCATCAGATTTGTTCCATCATATTTTTCATACCTCTTCCTATTGAAACCACACAAGACGATGTTATAGCCAGAACTACATTATAGTGACAGATCATTTAGAAATGTTTGCAGCAGCCCTGGTAACTGCTTTTCAAAACAGAGCACGTGACATGGCCTAAAGCAGCTGAACCACTAAAATAAAGAAAACACACTTTTTTTTCCTATATCTAAAATGATAACTTTACCAAAGTTTTCCTGATGTTAGACTGTTTAATACACAGCACATTGATTATCCAGCCTGCAGTATATTTATTCAATGTTCCTGTGCATCTCTTTAGCTTTTCACATGATTAGTAAGCAGACTACTGAATCTATTATCCAAATGAGGCAGTGCTGGGGAATATTATCCTGTCGCGAACTTTAGGAGTTTGTGTAGTCTAAATTTCTTCTCTACCCAAAGACTACTACAACAGTCGTGAGTCTGAAGCCATTACTTTGCCAGGAAACTTGTTTCTTTGTTGTATAACGCCACCTTTAAAGAAGTTCTTTGATAGATTGACTGAGATCTTATATTCACATACTCTCAATGCATTGTTCCAGTTCTACCCTCTGTAGAAACAGAATAAATCCACCTCTTCTTATACATGTTTCCTTCAGGTTGACATGAAAATGTTATTTTCTCTCCAAACAGTCAGATATCAGTAGTAATCCTCGCTCCATGACTTATTAGCCTCGTGTCCTTTTGGTCAAGTTTCTTAACCTCTTAGTGCCTCCATTCCTCATTTGTAAAATGGGCATCATAATCCATTGTGGAGGGTTGTTGTGCTCTTATAAGATATGACACATGTAAACTGTAGCAAAGTGCATGGTGGGTATAGAGTATTGGTTCAAAAGTAGGTTGACAGGAACTGTCAACCGATCTGGAGAACAGAAGGGAAAGTGGGTCTATGAACAGAGTAGATAAATTTTATTTTAGACAAGTTGAACTAAGGTATGTGTAGGACCACCATGGGCATTTCTACTGGGCAGCTTGAACACAAGGCCAACATTTAGGCAGTCTAGACTAGGCAGGTAGATTTGGGCATCAGTCATATAAAAATACAGTTTGATCCATGGTTGTCACGAACATTTCTGAGGTCAAACATTTGGAATGAGAAAGCTGAAGACAGAATCTAAGAAAATATTGTCAGAGTAGGAGGGGCCAGATGAGGGGCTGCAGAAAGACGTAATATGACTACCAAAAATCCACAGGGTCTCTTACGTTAAAATAACATAATGTTACCTGAAAGGTGTAATGAAAGATGTGTAATGATGCACTGCAAACTGGACATTTAGCAAATCTTTAAGTAGGAACTTAGTGAGATTCCAATGGAATGGAATGGCATCCATTGTAAGGAGTTGAGAGGTCAATGGAAGAAGAAAAATGGAAAGTTACTGGGCACGCTATTCTTTCAATAAATTTGTCGCACAAGAGAAGGAGGAAGGATCTTGGCATGAGGGGAGGGAGCATAGGTGGAGGCTTTCACTTTGGAAAGGAGGAAGGCTGTTGTTTCCATAGTAAATACAATCCATCTTTTTCTCCTCTTTTTGAGCACTGGAAGAATATTTGCCTCATACCTAGATTTCTAGAATTTTGGGTACTCTCTACAATTCTTTTTTTTTTTTTTTTTACTTACAGTAGTCCATCAATCATGTATTCAAGTTCTCTCAGTGGTTTAAGGAATAATAATGAAGGCCTCAAAGATGTGAATTAGTCTGAAAGAGTCAAATGATCTTATTCTCCTCCTTTTCTTTTTCTTTTTTGGGTATATGTTCTTTCCAAACCATATATTTAAATTTAAATATCTAGTGGGAAGAATTTTCTACTCAGTGGAAAAAATAAATTCAGAACTAGTTCCTCAATGTTGGCATAACTAGGATTCTCTGACATTGATGGTGACTCTTCGTCCTCTGAACACTCACTGGTTTTCTTATTGTGGCAGAGAACTTTACCTTCTAGAAGAGAAATGGAAATACATGGCTTTTGTGACCCTACTCCCCCATTCCTGCACTATGATCATGACACTCTTTCCTACACAGATTGTAGTAGCCTTAAAATTTTTTTAAAGAACCTGCTCCAAAATTTTTTTAAAGAACCTGCCACTATTAACTGAAGTTGACACTTGGATTGACACCAATTTGATATCCCTACACTTTGTTCCTTTTCTATCTATTTGATCTACTTGTCCCAATGTTTACCCTACTGCTTTCCTTGTCTTTCGTACTTCTCTGCCCATCTCCCATAGATTGTTGTTTTTCTCCTTAAGGAAGATGAAATCATTTACAAAATTATTAATGGTTGCAGCATTCTTTTTTCACCATCCATGAAATGATGGAAATTAGATTAAAATTGGCCCCATTTTTATTTCAAGAAATAGAAAAACAGAGATTCCTGGTCCTCTCTCATAAAATATTCTAAAATATGCATAAATGTTTAAAAACTTTTTGAGAAAGATCTCATCTATTTAGCTTAAAGACGGGTTGATACCTTTGAACAAAGATGTCAGGCAGCGAAGAAAGAGAAAGAGCTATTGGGACTTGGATCAAAGTAATGGAAACTGTGATGGTCAACCTGGGCTCAGGGGAGGGGCTGATTATCCACACTTCTTTTCAGCTAAGTTCACATGCCCAGATAAAAGAACCATTGCCATCTTATACTTTGAAATACAATAATCATGAATATGCTATGGGTATATTTTTATGCCTATGAGTATATTTTTCAAAAATGTTCAGGCATGAACTTTTTCTTAACTAGAAGTTTAACATTTTATTACATCCTTGTTGACTTTGAAGTACAAAAACTGATGTCAGTGACTTCTAGAACAGAAATAGAACACTGAAGCCTTAGAAACCTAAAGAACTAATCATGTTGACTTTTAGGCCCTGGGTCCTCAGTGCAGGGATCACAAACCACCTAACAAGGTGTTTTGCTAGAGAAGGTTAGACTCCAAACTGGTGGCAACATATATCTCTGTCAAAGTTACAATCTTTCTCACTTTTACTTGAATCTACATAAAATAATGAAAAGTGTTCATCATACTCAAAACTCAATCTCAAACAAAATGACCAGTAATTGAAAAAACAAAGGTAATTGGCCATGAATGATGGAAGAAATTTTACTAAGGATCTTACTAACTGAACGAGTTTCAATAACTCTAAAACACTGGAAATATTTTAAGCACCACAAGCTTTAATATGAGACTATTGGTAGGGAAAATTTAAAAGAGTTCTGGATAGTGTAGCATCATGCAGTGATTTGACTATACTCTATAACTTCTAAAATGGACTGCATTTGCTGAACTGACCAGCAATCCCTCCCCTTGTCTACCAGCCACTTCATGCTTGTTAAATGACATAGGCATTGCTTTTCCTAACAGAAGTATCAAGTTTATTGAACATGCTAGACTCCATAGGTACAAAAGGAAGCACTTTCTCTCCAATTACTGCTGCCATCAATCTTACAGTGTCAGATTCATTTATTCATCCATTCAACCAATATTTATTGCATACCTACTATGTGCCAAGTATGTTTTAGGCCCCTTAGAGTATGCAAGTGGAAACAAAACAAAACGGACAAAACGACTCTGACTTCCTGGAGCTTAAATTCTAATGGAGGAGACAGACAATAAACGTAATAGATCTTTTAAAGCCTCTGAACTTGGAAATATTCCATATATTTTCTGGTCTTTTTCATGTATTAGAAGTATCACTTTCAGCTATTAAAAAGTCCAGTTCTAGCCAAACCAAAATGTTCATTTTGCATACTATTCAAATCTTCTTTCTTTTCTCCAGCTCAAGCCTGCTCACATTAGGAAACCTCCAATAGGTAGAGGGGAAGTGGTCTCTTCCTTCTGCCTCCTTGCTCTCCCTTCTCTTCCCCTCTAACTATAGCCTCTGACTTCCTCCATTTGCAAGAAACCCAGGTTAAGTTTTTCTAAGAGCTTTCTTCCAACTTCAGCTCCAGGTACCAGGGGAGAAATTTGCCTAAGGGTTTCTGCAACCCTACAAACATCTATATAGTGTGAGGTGTCAGTCTCTGCTTTGGATCTACACCTCAATCTGAACAAAGGGTTCTCTTTTGAAGTTCTTCTTTGCTTGGCTTGAGGTGGGGAGAAAGCACCATCCCTTGTTCAATGGAAGGAAGATGCCACAGTGCTACACTTGACAGGCCTATATTTTTCCTTTACAAAGCATTCTTCACTCTCCAATTAGTTTGACAATATTAAGCTAGAAGTGGGTGATAGGATGAGGGTCATAGAACCATTTCTACTATCTGTTAGCAAGGCACTCCTGGATAGTACAGTACTGTGCTGTCCAAAAGAAATATAAAGCAAGCCACATACATAATTTAAAAGCTTCTTTTAGCCACATTTAAAAAGTCAAAAGAAAGAAGTAATATTTCATTCATCCAAATTAATCCAAAATTTTATTATTTCAATGCATAGTCAACACAAAATATTAATAAGATATTTTATATTCCTTTTTCATACCATGTCTTTGAAAACTGGTACACACTTACTGCACATCTCAGTTCAACTAGGCACATTCCAAGTGCTCAATAGACTCACGTACCTGGTACCTACTCTCGAATGCACAGGGCTAGTCCCTCTCTTGAAAGTAAGGTAATGGTCACTTTTTATTCTCACTTTTTGGATCTTTACTGAAACTAGGGCAATTGGATAACTCAATTCAACATTCTAAACCTACACAAATCTTTCTTGCATATCTCACCATTCCCTCTGTCACTTCTATCACCATTCATTATCCCCTACCCTCCATGTCTGATTTGCTTACATTGATCCATCTAGGTCACATAACAGGCTCTGGAGTCCTAATCGTGAAGAGAATTTCCATAAAATAGTTGGGAAATAAATAAATGGGTCTTCAAATAGACCTTCCTGCTCTCAGTTTCTTTCCTACTCCCGCCAACTATTTTTACTTTCTCTTTCTTCCTAAAGTATTTAATATGTTAAATTATAATCTTACGTAAAATATTGCCAACTTGAAGTGTGGATAGAGAATCAGGCAAAGAAAAACAGAATCTTCCTTATATTGTCCTAAAACTTCATTTTCTTTCCTAAAATTTCATTACAGTGCCATTTTGTTTAGAGTTGGGGGTTAGCAATGTAGGGTACTACCAGGGCACATAATGAGAGATATTTAGACTAAAGATTTCTTTTAGGCTAGTGGATTTTCCAAGTTCTCTTGTTAATGTTTTTGGCTAAAATGCACATATAGGCTATCTGACACGTATTCAGAGAAAAAACATGTAAAGTTGGGATTGGGAAAAAATATATCCAGTAATTCCCTCAGATATAGATAACATGGTTCTTTTTTTTCTTTGTTTATTTGATTTTTATTTGTTTTCTTTGAAGCCCTTTTCGCTCTATTTTACATGTAGGTCATGATACTCATGTCAAAGGAAAGGAGATTTAAATTACATTTCTTCATATCAGTATGGGGCTTCAAAAAGGAAGTTATTTGGTATTTCAGGGAAAAGTAATTTGAGGGTTAAATATTGAAGAATAAATCCTCAAGCCTTCTAAAGCTAAGTTTTGACAAAAATTTACATTATCTTTAGCCAAATCACTAGTAAAATAGCCAATATCCTGAAGTAAATGATTCCAGAAATACCTCAGATTATTTATTCTCTCAGAATTCTTATTCTAACTATGGGTAAGATGCTTAAAATTTTAAATTTGGTTTTATCCAGTTATGAATAATAAAGATCTCACTTATTAAATGAAATTTAAAATTTAGATTTTGTCCAGTTATGGATAATAAAGATCTTATTGTGCTTCTGCAAGTAAAATATGTGGAAAAATCCAATTAGGGCATTATATTAGGCCTATATAAACTTTTCTTAGCAATTTTAATTTGATTCTGGCTTAAAACTCTGTTTCTATTCAACAGCTGTTTACAGTTACATGAGGTAAATCATTTCAGTTTCTAGTGGCGTGAATTCCATAAACATTACAGTAAAACGCTCTGAAACCCTTCAATATTAAACTACTTTGCAAAGGGTATACCTTATTTAATCATTAAATAGGATACTAATGAGTCTTTATTAAACCTTCCAGATAAACATTGTATTGACATCTAGTGGCTATAGAGGCTGATAACAGATATACTATTTTGAAAGCACATGGAGCATTTTAATATGTTTTCCATTTAAAATTCACTTGAATGAAAAATGGGCAAAGTATGCATAATCCTGAATAATGCTAATTATTGATAAGAAAGTATAAAATCTCTTTGTATTGGTATGTTAAATGCTAGGGATGGATTTGGGGTGGTCTGAAAAAAGAATCGTATCAGAATGCACATAGCAGAATGCCCAAGAATTATAGGGAAAATACCTAGATACTTGGTAAAAGGTTTACTAAGACATGTCAATAGCAATAGTGTCAATTGCCATTTACACAGTTCCTCCTACGTCCCAGCCTTGCAATGTGCTTAACAGGTTTTATCTCATTTATACCTCAAAATTTTCCTCCAGATAAGTTATGATTTACACCTGTATGTTACCAATGAGGAAAGAGACGATGAGAGGGTTAGTTACTTGCTGAGGGTTACACAACTAGCAAAACTGAAGTCAGGATTTGAAACAGGTCTGTCCTGTTCTTAAGTCCAAATGCAGAGAAACCACTCTTCTCTCTATAATATACAAGTAACTCTATGTGTTAATGACTTCATCTAAAAATTAACAAATTAAAAATAATATGTCATTTCAATTCACTTTTCCAAAACTCACTTTGTGACATTTTTAACTTTCCTTGTGATAACTGAATCTTGCTTTTTGATGCTTGAGCAATTATTCTTCTTGTATGTTATTATGAGCTTGTTTCTACATCCAAAACTTGACGTACATAATCATGTGACACATGTATTAAATAGTTTAGAAATATAATGCAGAAAGAAGTTGGGGTTCTTTCACTGGTATATATTTGACTTTAAAAATGTGGGGTTATATTTTTGTTTGTTTCTTTTCCTTTGAAAAAAGACTTTGAAAAAAGTCTAACTTGAAAATTACCATAGACAAGTGTCATGGCAAGAAGTAAATTTACAAGGTAGAGTTGAGAAAATACAAGGTGGTGACTTGGTAAATGAGAATGTAGAACTTGAAAGTAGGTGATGGAGACAAGAAAAAGAATAGGGAAGACGAGAAGTAGTTGAGTGTAGAATCTGATGAGAAGGGAAATAGTGAGTGGGAGCACCAGTGGGCAGAAACAGGGATAATGATGGATTTTACAAAGCTCAGTGTATGTAGGAAACAGGCCTTTGAGGTGGAAGGCAAAAGGACATTCATTTCTTTTATAAAACTTTTCAAATAAGTCTGCAATTTGCATAATCTGAAAAAGAACAGAACACAAACATAGATGTTTGTAACTATCAGTTCTATGTCTTCCTTCCTGGCTCTATGGATGATCCTGACTCAGTGTTAGCTGGGTGAATCTGAATAAAATGAGTTGAGGAAAGGAAAAAAAAATAAGGGTAAGGAACAAATGTGTTTCTAAGGCTTATAGTAATTCCTCGACATCTAGAGAGGCTCTTGGTCATCCATGTTGTGGAACAGCTCTACAAATGCCATCCCTTTGGTGCAAAAGCATTAAGTACCACTATCAATCCCAAGGCAGACTCTCATCCAGACCTATAATTCTGGGGCTATCTTGGGACTGAAGGAGCCCCTGGGAAAAGAGAATAGGGAGACAAATTGGATAGGATGTGTTTAAGAAACACACTGTTGAGATGTTCATAATGAGCAAGGGAAATGACAAGAAGTCTGACAGTAGCATTTTGCACAGGAAAGTGATGAGCCTATTGGGAGGAGACAGATAGAAAACTAGAGTCTGAAACAGGAAATTCCACTATAATGAGATAAAAAATTGCTAAGAGTCTTAACTTAGCTCTTGGATAAAGATTGAAGAAAGGAATAGAGCCTGCCTGTGGGTTTTTGGACAAAGGGAAAGAAGTAGGTAACACTGAAAAGGAAACTTTTTCATGCTTAAACTGGCAATGAGATACCAAAGATAGCTAAAGACAGGAAAAGTGAATAAGAGCTGAAAACTCAGAGGGATAACAGTTGATCTGTAGTAATTTAGGGGATGAAAGAGTATAAAAGGAAAAATAAGAAAGAAGCTGAGAGTGGTTGAGAGGCTGTAAGTGAGTCTGGCAGAGGCACTGAGTATGGTGATGTGATCCTTCTCAGAAAAGATAGCAGATCAAGGAGCCATGTGCCTGAAATCAACTGCAAGACGGAGAGGCATTTCTTGTAACTATGTACAGGAGAGGACACTGGTGTCTTTTCAGACAAAGTTAGAGAAAACTGAGGCAGAAAGCATATACAGCCCTGTTTCCCAAATTTTGCTACACATTAGAATCTCTTGGAGAGCTTAGAAAAATCTCTTGATGCCTGAGTTACACCCCATACCAAGAAATCAGAATCTGTATGGTGGGAGCCAAGCCTGGGACTTTTTAAAAGATCCCCAGGTGATTCCAATTTGCTGTAAAGTGTGAGAACCGCTTACAGAGCATGCCTTGAAAATTTGAAGGGAAATTGAAGAGCAGATGGTGGGTCAAATGGTCAAAAAAGTAGGACAGAAATTGTCTCATGATATGGAAGCGTGGATTATTAATGACCCACATAAATCTTAACACTAGCCACTCACTGGATTGTACTTGTTTTCTTGACCTCTGACTTCCATGGAGGCTCCCTGACAGTCTATTTTTGTTATTGTGATACATTGGCTTTTCTCTTACTATCTCAGTATATTAACATACTGAGCACACAAATTACAGAACTTTGTATGTCAATTGAAAAATGAAAAATGCTCGGTTGATGAAAACTTGGCATAAATTAGTCACAACATATTCAAAAAATGCAGCTTGAAAGCTGAGCTACACACAGGATATGCATGAAAATCTGATGTGGTGATTATTTCGTGCACAGGGTATTGGATTTATGCCGTCATCCTTTAAATATTAACAACTTACAAGTTATCGAAAATGCTTCTATTCAAGTTTGTGAGGTGGTTTCAGTCACATATTTTGCTCTGCTTTGGGTTTGCTGTTTTAAAAAACACAGTTTGTGTGCATTGTTGTCACAGAAAACTTCTTTTCCCACAAGAAACCAACTCTTATCAAAGTATCCTGACAAATGATGGCATGCATCTTATATTTATTCTTTGATTAGGCTTGTTTAATTCTGTATTATCTGCCTTAACTTTAATGCTAAACAAGAGTAAATTTTCAAGTATAATATGCTACATTTATAATGGTGAATTTAAAACAAAATTACTTATAAGAAACCAACCTCAGCACCTAGGGACAAGGATGAACTATTAGCATAATTTATACCAGTAAAGATATTCTACCTTAATTATTTGTGGCCAATTATCAATTACTGGTCAATACTAGAATCACTCACCATAATTATTTCCCTAAGGAATCTTCTCTGGATATAATGGAGAGCTTCATCATATTTCTTTTCTTACAAAAATAACACATCTTTTTTTTCTTCAAGATTTTTAATCTAAGAGAAAAACAAATCTAAGCTTTTACTACCGAGGATTTCTCTAACACTTTAAATCTTCAGGTCTTAAATATCTAAAGCAAAGAGCTGAATGTATGTATCCATGACCAGCTTGAGAAGTTTCTAGAAAAGACACCTAAAATATTGCTATTTCGTCCTCTTATTATTTTTGATTAATTTCAATTCTGAAAAAAAAATTTGAAATTGAAAAGATTAATTTATACTTCATAAGTTAACATTTTAAACATTAATTCCTTTCCTTACATATATAGTTCCTTTCTATTAAAATCGGTCTCAAAGCCTGCAAACACTAACCTTACATTTGAATTCCTAATGACTCCTCCTATTGTCTCACTTGTTTGAACCTGTCAATCAACGGTGAAAAGTGTTAATCACTCCCAGAAACCCCAATCTTGCTCACAAAAGTACCAGTCACTGAAAAAATAATACCGATTGGTCATGGATGGGCAGGAAATCTCACTAGGGATCTGAGTGCACAATGGAGTTTATTAAGTCCATTTTGCTCAAGTCCAGCTCTCCCTGCATGCAGGGTTTGGAACTTTAATTTCAAAGTCAGCTAAAACCAGCTAAGGTAACTTATATTCATTAGCCCAGCTCTGACTGAAGTGCTGTGAAATATCTTGGCTAGTGCTTTTGGCTCTTGATAATAGCAGCAGCATTTATTTTTACTCTCTATTTTTCTCCCCTTCTTTCTAAAGAGCAGAAAGAGACTTAGTTGGATGCTAGTTGTTTTAAATTCTTAATTGGTCCATGTTCTTTTTCAGCTGCTTATTATTTTCAAACTTCATTCTTTTAAATGACTAAACAGCCACAAGAAAGATATTTCCCATTAATTCTCCCTATGCAGCAGTGCCCCCTCTCAAAGCTATGGCTGCATTTATTCGGAAAAGCAGTTATGATGTGTATATACAGCATGGGTCATAAAGTATTATAGCCTCAGGTCACAGAAAGGGATGAAGTTCAGCAGTCTGATTGTCCACATATGCAGAACACCAACAACTTTCTTCCAGTCTTGTTTTTTTAACTGCAGCTTATTTGCTTTCTGCGAGGTGGCAGCTGCAAGGGGCTGGTGTGAAGGAAAAAGAGGAAGACGGTACTATCATTAAAGAATAAACAGTAATTACCTTGTAGAAATCTCTAGAGTGATTGATTACCTCTGCAGCTTATAAGAACAGGCCTGGGAATATACAATAATTGATTTCTATTACTTATGTGTGTTTTCCCTTTAACTTTCTGAAGAAGCAATGTAGTTTAATTGACTTTAATTTCAGATTATGTATTTTTATGACTTTTTCTAGAGTTGGCTAGGAATTAGAATGAACAGAGTTGCTGGCCCCATGAGCCATATTATCAATAGAAAGTAGGAAGATAAGGTGTGTTTTTGAGATATATATTATATGTTATCTCATATCTTGCACCTAATCATTGGGTTGCTTTTGTCTTTTAATATAAGTAGTTGTTAGATTTAGATCGGTTTAGAGGAATTCCAGGGTTTATCAAATTTGAGAGTGAGCAGTGTAGTTTTAGCAACGTCTGGCAGAGACACAGTGGAGATGAAACCTCTTCAAGGCAAGCCTGACAGATATGTGTGGGACAGTCCCTTGAACAGGGTCAAGCTGGGCACCATCAGACATCAAATTGTGCTGTTCCTGCTGTGATGCCATGGGTTCAGTCACATTCCTATGAAATTGCAGGGAACTAAATTTATTTAACCAACACCTTCAACTTATATTGATACTTTGGCATCATGAAAATCAGACATGTTTTGGAATAACAGTAGGCCTTTTGCTGCCTGAGAAATTGAGGCATGGATTGTCACATAGTGCATCCAGGAGAAAAAGAATCAAATTATATATAACCAGACACTTGCCCTTGACAACACTGACAGTGGCTTGGGCTAGATAATATTTTGCCATTACATGAAGTAGAGAAGATTGTATTCTCTGAAGCATCGTGTCTCTTGGCTTCCTGCAAATTACTTATAGGATGCTTCTCTGACATTTTACACATTTTTGTACACTGTACTTTCATATATATAGGTATATGTATATATCTATATATAGTACCTTTTCACATCAAGCCATAATATTGGTTATTTGACCATTTTCCTTCATTTTGAAAATGACTTTTGCCTTTTCAAATTCTTATTTCCATTGCTTAGCCCAGTGTGTGGCACAGTTTAGGTGACTGAAAATATGTGTTAGGAGTCTATAATGACTGATCTCTGAAATATTGATTATATCATTCATGCAGATGCTATGTCCATTATGCTTTGTTTGGACAAAAGTGATTAGGATGCTATTTATTCTTTGGTACTATAAACAAAGCAATGTTACAAAATAACAAAAGACAGCAGAGCTAAAGGATACCTACAACACTTCTCTAATTTCAATATACTAAGGAAATGCAGATGGCTATAAAGAAATCTAAAACTCCCTAGGAACTGGTGTACCCATATTTGGGGGACCTAGAAAAGATTTTTAAGTTCTTAATATTACTGTGAACTATGATTCTGTGAAAAAATCTACTAGATTAGCAAGAATCATGTTATTAGCATCTGCAGCTTAAAAGATTTAGGAGTTTTCCAAATGGAGAGCTTTTTTTCCTCCTTCTAAACATGGAGCACGATTAATTATTTTAATGTAACAGGTATAAAAAAAGTGAGATAATTTCTGTTACTTATATATTGCCTTATACAAATAAAATCATGTGCCAAATACCCAAATTATTAATTTCTGATATCTAATTTATACATTTCTCTAAAAATAATATAGAGACTTTTTCAAAATTCAAACCTAAAGATCTTAGCTCCAGTAAATTCTCAACAAGTTGACATGGCCGAATAGCTTTCTGTTGAAAGAATTATTGCTTTTATGTTGTGTAAAATATTTGTAACTCTAGGAAATCAGATTGTAGTATTTGAAGCTGTCACTTTAATAGTGAAGGATTTCACAAACAATACAGTGGATCTAAACAATGTAGCTGAAATATGCGACCACAGACATCAGGGTATCACTTGGACAATGCCACCAATAGCATGAGTGACACTTGTCGGTGAAACAGTGGGCGACTGGTACTTAGTGGTCTTGCGCTTTGTCAAGTATTCCTTTTTCTTTTCTTTTCTTTTCTCTCCCCAGTGGCTACTTGTCATTCTCGGAAGACTACAGACTTCCCTTCCCCTGGACCTTTTTGAACTCTGCTGTCTTTGAACACCATGGATATTGCAAAAGAAACTATTTACTAGGCAGTAATTATATGCCACCCCTCATGTAAAGGTAAATGATAATGAGGTATGTGTGAAGAATAGGCAGCTCTGTCAAAGGGGAAAAGAGCGGCTTTTAAAACTTAGAGCCATGCAAAATGCCTTATAGACTTGTTCTGGAGTAACTGTATCAATTAACCCTGCTAAAAGCTCTAACTCAGATGGGCACTGCACACAGCATGTCTACTAGTGTTTTATTATCAAGTCCATTATGATGAGTTCTTGTCCTAGACAAAGGGAGAACAGAAAAAGAATTCAGGCTGACAAATTAGACTTGAAATCAGTTTCATTTACATAACGACTGGAAGTTCATTAATAACAGAGTTTTAATTATTCATGCTCTTGTTTCACTAGATACAGCAGTTTTCCCCCTGCTGTGCGGGATGTCTGGATTAGCTAAAATGAACCTTAGCAAACTGATAGGCTGCCCAGATCCTCAGATGCTTTTCTATTTTCACACCAGTAGAGATGGGGGTGGGGTAGGGGAGGATGGAGTGTATGTACAGATTGGGGCTGGGTAAAGAGGAGAGGCAGGAAGGCGAAGAGGAAGGCACCAGAGAAAAAGAAAGGTAGCTAGCAGGATTCTTTTGGATTTACATTTTGCCTTTGCGGAAAAGAAAGAGAAGGAAAAAAGGCAACTTGTAAATTTATACTTCATGGGAGCTTCCACTTGAGATGATAATACTTTAAACATCAATCATTTCAAGATTTCCTGATGGGGCGTACTATTAATATGATTGTGTGCATGAGCAATTCTTTTCTTTCAGATATAGGAGCACTAATAGGGTTTATTTTGGTTTGTTTGCATTTTGAAAAAAAAAAGGAAGGGAGAAGGAGAGAAGAAAAGAAACTTTTTTCACTCTTTCACATTATCTGGACAAATCTGAGAAACAGATTTAAAGCTGGCTTCCTTACAACTTTCTTTAATAAGAGCAGTGGTGATATTTTCATTCTAACTAGTAATAAATAATGACACTAAGAATACTTTGCTGCAAAGAATTTGGACTGTTTTCACACACATCAGTCTTCTCACTCAGCCTCAGCACTACCTCATGAAGTAAGTAGTTCAGGGCCAATTGGACAGGGGATTATTGCATTTCTGGTTCATTTATTGTCTATATATTTTCCTGACTAATTTAGGTGACTGTCTCCAAAAAAGAGAATCCATGACAAATAAAAACAAGACTCAATTGTTCCCAGCACCTTTAGAGTTCAGCCAGAGAGGGAACGAGGCCAGAAGAGAACCTCTCTTCATTTTGAAATCAGACAACAGCTGCAGGTTTGGGTTTCCAGGGCTGTCTTTGGAACAGCTTTGTAACAAAAATTCTTAGTTTGGGGAACCATCATTTACAACAAATAGTAGAAATATTTTAAAGAAAAAAAACTTAGTACAGAGAAATTATATTTAACAAAACCTGACCGAGTACCAAACACTTTGTCTAAGTTCTCCTGCTTGATTTAAATGACACAAAAATTATTATATCCATTTTACTGAGGAGGAAATTGAGCCTCAGAGAGACCAGGAGTTTAGCTAGTAAAGAAGGGGGTAAGATTCAAAATCTTGTCTGTCTGACACCAACTCTCCCCCTGCTATATACACATTTGAAGACAATGATTATTTAGATTTTTTATATAAAGTTTGTACAATTTATTTTTCTATGTTAATTTTCTTTACCCTCCCACTGATAAATGATTTTCTACAAAATAAATACAACAGCCTGTTTTTTCAGAATATGAATAGCTTTCTTAGATCTGGGCTAACCAGAAAGTCAAAAAGTCAAATATTTAAACAGGTAATAATACAGGAGCAAGGTGCTAATATGAGCAAGTCCTATTTCTTGTAACAGATAATTGAGTGAAAATTAGACAGACTACCTGATAACTTTAAGTCAAATGCCACATTTGTAGGTCACATAGGAAAAAAATTAATCACCAGAAGCTGCCATCTCTCATTACTTTAAGTTTGCTTCTAAGTGGGCATTCTGTCAATGTACTGTGAAGAGCAATCATGGACTAATTAAGCTAACTTTTCTTCCCTTCCTTCATTCCTTCCTTTCTCCCTCCCTCCCTCCCTCCCTTCTTTCCTTCCTTTCTCTCTCTCTCACTCCTTCCACCTCTCTCCCTCCTTCCGCCTCTCTCCCAGTTTTCTGCCTTCTTTCCTCTTTCTTTTCTTATTTTTGTAGGGCTACCAGCTATTCATTTCTGCTTTGAGGAATTCATGTTTACTTGCTCCTTTTAATTTTTATTTCATTCCTTCACTCGTGGGCAGATCCCTCCCCCAACCCTGTTTTGGCTTGTTTTATAAAGCTATCTTCATATGGGAAATCTGAATAATTAATTACGGCTTCATTGTGATCAGAAGCTCTCAACATATTTACAATATTTTATCTTTTTATCTCTTTGAAGTATATATATAGATATTAAAGTACAAAGAGGTTACATGACAAGCCTAAAAAAAAAAGTGTTTTGAAAAGATAAAACAAGATACTTTACTAGAGAGCTGCTCCAAGCAACACACTGGATTTCACAGTAAAATGCAATAAATGGAAATAAATGGACAGTTAGCACTATGTACTGATGAAAATCAGAATCAGTGCAGGTGGCTGGGACGTTATTGATACTCAGACATCTGAGATGGTACTTTCTCAAAAATTGTCTTAGCCAATCTAAAAATTAAGCCAAGAAGGACACTCTTGTAAATCTCTGACCAAGGATTACTACAAAAATCTGCTATGTTTTTGAAAAAGATAATGAAAACCAAACTTTTTAAAAGACTGAAACAAACTAATTTTTCAAAAAAGCTTTAACTGCTCAATGGGGGATGTGTTTGTTCTGCTTTAAAAACATATTTTGTTCTATTTTCTGGGCTCCTTTACTCCTTTAAAAACTTAGAAATATTGCCAAAGGACAAAGAAAACAATGGAAGGTTGAATGGGGAAAAGGAGGAGACAGAGGAGACATCTGGATTGCGTTTGATCTGGCAGCTCTCTCCCTGTCCGCTTAGGTGGCTGCTGCCCTGGGCAAGCAGGAGGGGTCTGCCTGGGCTGATATTTGATTTCCAGGTGCAAGTATTCGCTCATCTAAATCCTGACCATATGCTGTCATACATCTGCATAAGTACTGCTGTTTCCTTTTGAACTGGATATGAAACTGAGACATACAAGATAGATGGTCCTGAAGCGGTGAAAACTCCAGCAGTTTTGCAGGGAAGATTTAGGCCATGGAAATGTTTCTTATAGCTTGAGTTCTGACGTGTCTTTTGCCTAGTTAGAAGTGGCATTCGGAGGCAAATTGAGAGGAGTAAGGAGATCAAAATTTTCTAGTCCTGTTTCTGACCGTTTTGCTTGTCACGTATAAAGTAAAAGGGGTAACTCTTCAGATCCCTAGAGGCATATCCAATCTGTGGGGGGGAGACATGTTAAATGCACAAATTCTGCTAAGTTTCAGTTATACAAGATAAGGAAGTTCTAGAAATCTACTGTGCAACACAGTGCCTATAATTGACCGTATTGTATTGTACACTTGCAAACATATTTTAAGGCTAGATCTCATGTAAATGTTCTTAGTACAATAAATAAAAACAAAATGGAACAAAAACATTTACTAACCATTGGTAAACTGCTATTTCGCAGGATGTTGCTATTTGCCAAACAGAACAGAAAGTCTATGCAGAATAATTATTGATTTAGTGCATTTGAGTATCATTGGTTTACTCATCTGATCTTGTTATTTTCTTATATTGGGTCTTTGTAAGAATTCAAGATAATACAAGTAAAAAGCATCATAGCTGCTTAAAGCATGGCAGTAGTCATTATTATCTGACTGAAAGTTAGGATGCCAGTTTTATCTATTGGGCTTTCAATTTGTAATTTGAAGTTACATAAATTCTATAGTGGCAAATTAAAAGGCATGTGTGATTTGCTCTCAAGAATGGGACCAATGATTGCAAAGGTGACTCCAGCTGTGGAATGATGCGGGGCCTCCATCTGGAGAATGCAGCAGGTATTCAAAGAGAATACTTTGAAAATATCAAAACTTTCATATTTCATCTCTGGGCCATTTTATATATAAACCCATCACTTAAAAAAATGTATTTGGCTGGAAATTTCTGTTAACTCTGACTTTTGTAGATTTTTGGTAGTTTTTATAATTATTAAAGAGAAATTTAAGGGAAAAAATTTAAAGTAGATTTTTGTTAGTGGCATTTTACTATATTCCAATCCTTTGATTGTTAGTTATCATATATATTATATTAATAAGTTAAAACTTAATTCCCTGACAGTGGTAAAGGATAGATAATACTATTAAAAAAAAGGAAAGAAACATTTTCAGAAAAAATAGCTAGTTAGTATTGAATGTCTAACTTTTCTTCTAGTGCATTAAGAGTAGAGAACTATTTTTTTTTAGCATCATTTTAACATTTTAAAAATAGAAAATGGAATTAATGTTCTTGTTCCATACTAACTGACTATTGAGGAAAAGTATTTTTTTCTATATTGAGGACTACAGAGACCTTTAATAGTTTCTGTTAGACAGCAGGGGAAAAAAAAAAAATTAAAGGTTAAGAAAAAAATAAATGTCTCAGCACTTGGAAAACTATCCTTACAACAATTTGTGGCATCTGAATTTGGTAGACTTTTTGTTCTCTTTCATGCCATAATTTTTTCTTTTAACAGGTGGAAAATGAATTTAGCACTACATTGGGGGACTCCTTGGGTTGCTATTTAAAATATCCAAAGGGTAAATAAAATCTGAATCAGACTTACAATTCTGTGCACTGAGTTTCAGTTTAGGTAATAACATAATTAGGGAAAGAGGAAGAAAGGAAGGGAGAAGAGATAGGGAAGTGAAGTGGAGAAAAAGCTGTAGAAACTTAGAAAAAAGGCCAAAGATAGCAAAGAGGGAAAGGGGAGGAAGGAAACAAAGGAGAAAGAAAATAAAAGGCAAAAGGAAGAGGCCTGGAAGTGGGATGGCGGATCTTTTGAGAAATGTAAAATCACATACTTAGTGGGAGGGCAACTCGAAAGGCAGATACACAGCAATAGAATAAAAACATCTGTGATGAAGCCACTTGAAAATGTTTTGCTCTCCTAGTTTTAAAGCTGTAACCTGTTTAGGAAAGAGGATGCAATAACACTACAAACTGAATTTCATCAATAAATGGGTAATTATGGGCCAGATACATGACTAAATTCTGTGAAGCAACTAAATATGCAACAAGAATAATGATGAATAGAAAAAATAATTTGTATAATATAAGCATTTGCTGTTTCTTTAAGTATCATATTCTAGGTAAATTATTTTAAATCCATACATATTGTAAATGTAACACTTTGAAAATAATGTCAGCAATAAATTCTAACAGTGCATTGATATTTAAATTAATTGCATAGATCCTTACATATTTATTGCTTTATGAGATTATTACACCTCATTTTTTTAAAATGAGAAACTTTGAAATTTGCATCTATAATTTCTGATAATTTAAAAATTATTTGAATCCAAAGATTCAAGTACCTAAATGCTAAACATCAAAAACTCACCATGACCTTTATAATATCTCACTATGGCCTCCATCCTTGATTCTTCCCTTTGTCTTTACATTCTTTCTAAAGTCTTCATTTTAATTCCAAGTGTCTTAAAAATTCCAAATTCCCTTTAGTGTTTGATGCTACATCTAAAATGCTGAACTAGCACGTATGTTTAGGTCTTTGTTAAAAATAATTTGCCAAAAAGCTAGGATACATAAAAATTTTTAAAAATTGTTCTTTTTCCACTTTCTCTTAAATGACTTTTTCAAATACTACAGGGAGGGGTAAAAAACCAAAAATACATGGCTTCCTCCTTTATCATCTTCTAATAGGTAACACACCTTTGGGGTCATGGATAATATGTCCAATACTCAGCATTGCACGCATTGCCACATTTTATTCTTATGAGGAAAAAACTTTTAACTGCTGCCATTTTTCAGGGAGGTAGAAATCTATCAAGTGTCACACAGCACAGTGTTGGAGACAGAATAGAATTCAGGTCCGGCCAATTCCAAAGCCCACATTCTGGGACTTCCCTTGGTGGTCCAGTGGTTAAGACTCCACGCTTCCACTGCAGGAGGCACAGGTTCGATCCTTGATCAGGGAACTAGAATCCTGCGTGCCACATGGTGTCGCCAAAAAATAAAAAAAAGAAAAACAGAAAAACCCCAAAACAACAACAACAAAAACAAAGCCCACATCCTTGTACATCCTGCCTTCTAGTTAGTTATCTACTTTCCACCTTCCATGCATAGGCTTCTGAAAGTAAGGTTCTCTAGGGCAGGTACCAGGTTAAACCCATCTATGCTTTGATACAGTGACTGGCCCAGAGTAGGTTCATAAAAAGTTTTGGAAAAGGATAAAATTCAAGTTTCAACTTTATAATTAAATTACTCTTAAGCTTTGAAGAAAGTGACTGCTTCTCCTTTTTGGTTAGGTTTCTGATTACCTAAAACGGATCTGCATGTTCTGTGAACGGGGTCCTGGAAGGAAGGAAGTTACAGTGTGGTATACCTGATCATGTACTGGGCCTCCAGACTTGCTGGTCCTACACCAGCAGTCCTCAATTTGTTGTTTAATGTTATTTATACAAACAGGATGTTCACTCTGAGTTTCTGCAGAGGAATCCCTTCTATTGTTAAACTGAGAAATCATCAAATCCTAGGGTGGTACATGCTTTAGAATTATGGGGCCTTTTTTCCCCCCTGGTTTTGGTTCTAAAACATATTAAGCAAACCTGGCTTGGTGGGACCAAAAGTGATAGAAAAGGAAAGCAAGGAGCATTCCAGAGATGGAGGTCCCAGAGGAAAGCTTTGCTCTTAATTTATGAATGTTTGTTAAGCGGCATTTTCGAGTTTGTAGTCCATTTATTGCGATGTTTTTGCATACTCTCACCAGGTGTTTTTCAACGAAGCACTAAACTTCCCCTTGTAGACTCAAAGAGGATACCTTCAGGTAGGTTTAATGCAGAATATTAAGACTGCATTAAGATTAAGTCTTAAATGTTCTGCTACCAATTAGCCCTCTAGTATTTCTGTAAGCCTTGAATTTTTGATGCGATCAACGACACCAGTGGAGCCATCTTCTGTAGAGTGGTTATTAAAGATATAAAAATCAATACAAAGATGATACTTGGAAATCTATATCACAAGATAATGAATCACCATGAGAGCCCACTAAGAAGAATGTCAGCAAACCAAACAGAAGTTTTGTGCATAACAAAGTGTTTCATGCTGGTAGAATTTAAGTTAAATTTTGCATGAGACAGAAGTCTTCAGGCTACACTTATGATACATTTGCATGACAGGGTTTTAATAAGATGAAGACACAAGTCCAACTATGCAAAGGGTTTCTAGTGAATTTGAAAAAAAAAGTAAAAGAAAAAAAAGGAGAGTGAAGATAGAGATGTTCACAACTGAGCAAATAATAGCATGATTTAACTTTAATGACAAAATAGCATCAAAACTTTCCCTGTCAGTAATCCTCATTCAATTTCTTTTAAACGAAGTATTATTTGCCTGCACCTTAAGTCCATAAGTACTGATTGTTATTGGAGCTGTGTATTGGAGCTTCACAGAATAGTCCAAATTTAAGTTGAACTGGGGATTGATTTCATTTCCTTCAAAGGAAGATTTTTTTTCCCTTCCAAAATTGAGCTGGTGCATGACTTTGCAAGTTCATTTCGGTTTTCTCCTTGACACAGTTGTAAGTGACAGGAGAACATTTATGTGTTTTGTCCTTAAGGGATATCACGATATTGCTAATGATGACACAAATGACTAGGAGCTATTCTTTGGCTTTAGAGATATGGATTCCCTATGATCCCATATCATTCACTGCCAGAAAAAGCAAAAATAAGCAAGCCTGCTATAGTCACCAGTCGACAACACCACTGTATATTTATTAGATATCGAGTTTTATGCCTGAGATTTCCCAATTTACAACTACATAAATAAAATTTTATAGTCAGGGATTAGATGAGGGTGTGTTTTTGTATATGCTGGGTGGTGCAAAAGTCATAAATGTTTCTATTTCCTTCTTTCTCTAGGCACATATATGAGTCTCTCCTTGGAACTCTCAAGTGGAAGCTGTTATGGAGGGACATGCTCACAATCACTTCACATCAAGTCCTTAACGGCAAAGTCTGGCTCTTCATTAATCAGTAAACTTACTGATTTAGAGATAGATGTCTTTGTTTTTCTTGGAATTTTTTTCATCTACGTCTCATCCTGATGCCAACACATTTTTTTAGAAAATGAAACAATGATTAGTTTATTTTATTGAATATTAAGTTTGGTTTTCTCTGTGTTTTCATTACATGTTTCAAAGGTTGACTTAATCACCTGTGAGTTGTTATGAAGTCAGTCAGGGTGGAATTCCCAGAGATTTTTTTTCTCCCAACACATATCACATAACAATAAGAGAGCTACACACACCTTGTGTAGTTTTAACAAGTCTTCACAGTTTCGACTTAATTTGTTTCCCTCTCTTTTATCCCCCGAGGCTCCCAAAGCAAATGAACCATTCAGTAGCATAAAACAAGGGGAATTAGTTTAGACTTCAATAAAACACAGACCTCTAGCTGGCAGTATCTGCCCTGATGCAGAGTGTCTGCAGTTTAAAATATTGCGGTGTCTTGATTGTCCTGACACCTCACAATTGTCCTCTTGAACCCTCATTGCCTGGGGAACCTCAACACTCACAGCTGTTCAGTTCTCAGGCTCATCCTCAATGGTGCTGATATTTCATCTCCTTTACCTTTATCTGTAAAATCTACACTACAGATGCATGAACATACTTAGCAGTTTTCCAATAGTTCTAGACTCAGGGGTTACCTTGGATAGTCTCTTTTAAGTGGTATGAACAAAAAATAAGTTTGAGACATGCTATTCTCATAGGCAAGAGGTTCATAGATAGCATTTGAGGAAATATATTTTTTGTGGAAGAAAATGTTTTTGCATCTCATCCAAGCTATGAAAACCTTTAGCCCTCAAAAGTCAGTAGTCCTGTTTGCTTGGGGAATAGGTTTTGATGTCTTAAAAGATATTATTGATTCATTTACAAATAGCTAATGATGGTATGCTATGTGCTCAGTGCTGGGGATGCATTCTGTATCAGGGAAACTGTGAGAAGGGTGTTCAGCAAGACTGTGAAGCTGTTCCTCCTGTGAGATCACGTTTTACAGTTTTGGGGGGAACAGTTGGTTAGTGTCTTTAAAAGTTTGGTTAGCAAACAAATTTAAACTGGATAAGTGTCTAAACCTGGAGGAAATAATCAAACATTATTCTTAATAGGTGAAAGAAATGAGATGTATAGAAATTATCTAAGAGCAAATCCTTCCTAATGGACTAAATGATAAAAACTTGACCCCAGAATTGGGCAGGTAATTCATATGGAGAAAGTTAAGGTTTCAGACAATGTATGTTTACCAGATAAAAACTGGTGGGGATAAAATAAGCTGGGGGGATAAAAAGGGTCGATATCTAAAAAAGGGCAAGCTGAACAAGAAAACTCCACCTTCCATACAGTTAAGATGGGCCCTTACAAAGGGGAGAAAACCCACAGAGGGCATTTATAATATCATGTGAACACAAATAGTTTTTAAAATCTATAATTTAATTTAGAAATCAAGAAGACAGATGTATTATTTTATAATGCCATGTCTTATATAATCTAATATTAATGTATTTTTCTAGCTTCTATGAAATGAAAGAGTGGTTTTAATTAACAGGAAATTAACACAAGATGGAAGCCAAGAGAACAATTACCCAGGAGTTGCACATCAGACCATTTTGGAGTTTTATCTTTGCAAACAAGCCCAGAAATAGGAATACTTCTAAACTTTGATGAGTCAATGCTTCACCAGACCTCTTAATGGTCAACCTTCCTACTGGCTAGTTGACTCCTATGAATCCAGGGAATTGGGTGAATCCAACTCTTAGTGGGTCTGGTTTCAGGAGAAACAAAGCAGGATAAAAATATAGTAAGGCAGGGAGAGTTTAAGTTATAACACAACTAAATATGTTTAAAAAAAGAATAGAAAGAAATATAACAAAATGTTAACAATGCTTTTCTCAGGGTGTTGGCATAAACAATTACTTTTTTTTTCTTCTTTGCATGTTTTGATATTTATAAATTTTCTACCATAGCATTTCTACTTTAACCAGAAAAAAATAGATCAATGAAAAGTATAATCTAACAGTTAAAATTACTATTATTATATACAGAAGAATACATTTTACCACTGGTAATGCCTTTGGCTATAGAGGAATGATGATTCACACAGAAAGATGTTTTATACCTAGTTAATTGGAAAAGCTTTGGGCAAAATCAGAACTACAGATCCTAGAAGCTGAAAACAGTGAAGATTTGATTGACATGAGGAAGAAAAGGTAAGATGAATGGAAGGTCTTCCAGACAGTGAGAACAGTCTCTTAGAGTGTGTAAGAACATGATGAACGTGAAAACAAGGCAAAGTGAGCCTTATATGAAAGTGAATAATAAATGAGAAGAGATTAGGAAGTAAACTGGCCTTGAATCTGAAAGTAAGAGCAATGACAAAATTCTGTATTTTTGACGTCAAAATTAAGAAACTCTGTTGGGAAATAAGTTTATGGAATGAGTAAAATGAACCTTAGAGTCAGATTGATTTCTACTTTGTGAGGCGGGGCTCTAAGTCATTAGCATTGGGTCTGTTTTATTAACACTACACTTTTCCTTTACTTCCAAGAAAAAGCACATATAATGCTTTTACTCTTCATAATTCTCTTGCTTAGGGAAATATTCATTGATTTTTCTGAATCTGTAGCCCATCTGCTTACAAAACACTCATTGACTTCATGGGACTAAATAATAAGTATTGGCTGATGTTAATGTACATACATGCAATAAAACTGTCAACTCGGTCATCTTCCTGGTATACCTGAGTATATAAGAAAACCATCATTAGTCAGGGAGGCAGCACTGTCTGAAAGGTGATGTACCTAATGGAAAGAGCATGGCCTTTGGCTTTAGAAAGTCATAAGTTCAAGTCCTGGCCCTGTCACTTGTTACTTGTTAAATTTGATCAAATTAAAATTTTGAGCCTTACTTCCTTTTTAAAAAAAATTTATTTATTTATTTTTGGCTGCATTGGGTCTTCATTGCTGCACGCAGGCTTTCTCTAGTTGCGGTGAGCAGGGGGCTACTCTTCGTTGCGGTGCGCGGGCTTCCCCTTGCGGTGGCTTCTTTTGTTGCGGAGCATGGGCTCCACGCACGTGGGCTTCAGTAGTTGTGGCACGCAGGCTCAGTAGTTGTGGCTTGCGGGCTCTAGAGCACAGGCTCAGTAGTTGTGGCACGTGGGCTTAGTTACTCTGCGGCATGTGGGATCTTCCCGGACCAGGGATGGAACCCATGTCCCTGCATAGGCAGGCAGATTCTTAACCACTGCACCACCAGGGAAGCCTTGAGCCTTATTTCTTTGACTTTAAACTGGGGACAATACATTTTCCTAATAAAAATTTTGTGAGGATTAAATGAAATATATGTAAATTAAAGCATAAAGTGCCAGGCATACAACAAATTGAATAAATGGCAGCTATGATTAGCATTGTCTTCAGCTTACTCATGGTTTACTTTCCCAGCACAATGCAACTTAGAGTTCCAAGAACAATATCTAATTTTAGTTTTCTTTGTGTGAGTCAAGCTTTGGATTATTAATATGAGAATGATCTCATTTTTTGCTTAGCAAATGGTTAGTTTATAGAACTAGATATGAAATAGACTCATCTTTTACATTCTCAAATCTTTCTCTGTCCAGGTCAATGATACTAGCTTTCTCTTTCATGTTGGGGCTGGTCAGAAACCCAAAGAAAGCAGTTGATGAACCTCAGAGACTCTGGATTTCTATTTCAGATAGATGGGATCACTCAGTAAGCTTTATACCCATGACCAACATTTGGGTCTTAAAGGCTTGAACTTAGCTAGAGTAGCTGTAGTTCTTCCTGAGGGAGATGAATTCTTTCCATCCATCCTGGAATCTTCACTGCTGCAATCTGAGGGGAGATCCTCATATTCCAGCTAAGCTTGGGATTTTTGTGGTAGGTCTATTTGCACTTTCACTGGGCATAGAAGAGTGAAAGACTTGTTTGCTGGCAGTTACCCAGCTTTCATGGTGAGTTAACCAATCCCATAAACTCCTCCTTTGCTTTGCTTTCAGTGGTCAAACAGCTTATTACATAGACCCTAGATAATATAAATATAGGACCACTGGTTATTTAGCCCAGAGAAGCACTGCATATCCAAGCTCTATTCATTATTAAAACCCTATCTTGGATCCCACCTCTTCCATCATATCTTCTACAAAATTCATAATTTATAATACTGAGATGAGTACATGCATGTATTTTTTTTCTGATGTTAATATTTATTTTGTATGTGTTGATTTTAACTCTATAAATAAACTTCAGAGAGTAGGAGCCATACTTTACACTCTCTTTATACTTTGTTGTGAACAGTTTTGGACATATTATAGACCTCCAATAAAATTAGTTAAATGATTTTTTTTTTTAAAGTTCTCCAAACATCTAGCTGGTGAGACTAAAAAGTAAATTTAGTGTATATTTTTCTGTGATTTTAAAGTTTCCAGTGAATGTGAAAAGGTTCCATTTTAAACTAAATTTTCATTCTTGAAATGATGGGATCAGTGGGGTAGAGTAGGCAGATAGGTGTATGAAAAAACTGACAGCAGAATGTAGATTTGTTGCATGTTAAGATTTGCTAAACATTTTTGTTACTTGAAAGTTGTTCCTAAAAATCAGCCTTTATTTTTGAGTCTTCTTTATTTATTTCTTCAAATTATATATCAAAATTTTACTCAGATACATGTTAATTGATCAACCTCACTCAGAACATTCAGATGCAGATTTGGGGCTAGAACTCAAAAATGGGATACCAGCAATGTATTTTTAACAATGATACTTTCCTGAAATGCTGGTTACAGAGAACAGACATTATCCATTCATGTTTCTTACATTACCATAGCAATCAAAGTTTATTTATAGCATAGAGACCCCAGAAAAATTATACTGGAATATTTTAACATAAAACAATTTAAAATTTCTAAACTATTACACTGAAGCAATTGTCTTAATAGCTAATATTATCCCTTCCAACTATTACTTGTCTTACTTTCAATATTATAATTATGTGATATTATTCAGGATTATATTAAGATCTACTATATTTACTAGATATATTTTGAAAACAGGAACATGAAAGAAATGCACTGAAATTTGAGTAAGAATCATTATGGGGACTTGTATCTATTTTATTTATTTTTAAATTTGAAGATCTAATTAGCTTTATTAGGCAATTCATGAATCGGGCAGTATCCCATGTAGCAACTAGAAGGGCACCCCCTAGTATCTGTTGTTTTTATGAAAAATTTTCTCTTCCAATAAATAACATACTGTTAATACCTATTCTTTAGAAGACACATCATTATGTCAACTTTGCCAAATTTTGCCTCTTTAAATGATTTTAACACTAAGTATCACTGTTGACTAAATATTATAATAGTGTGGTTAATTTAAAAAAATTCTAACTTCAGTTTAGGTCTTCTTATTAAAATTAATAGTCTCTAAATGGTTCAGCAGATAACTTGCTTTAACCTTATAATAGCATTTTCTTCATTTGGGTTATTAAAGTAAAAATATAGCCATAATCAATGATAATATTAGTAACAAATAACTAAATTAAGTAAAATAAACCATATCCCTATATATTTTTATCTTTAAAGTTATCTTTGGAAATAGGATAGTGATCAATTACATTTTGGAGGTGAGAAAACTAGGTCAGACAGCAGTTAAGGGCCACTTTTGGATTGAACCCAGGTTTTTGAGGGTTCTATAAACCATGCACTGGTGGTGTTTTCTTTTCTCTAATCTGTTACTTTTGGTCATGAAAGGAAAGAAGGGGATGGTAGATTTGAGAAATTGTTTTTGGTAATGGAGGAGGGGGAAATCCAGTGACTTGTTCTGACCAACAAGCAGTATGGTTATGCTTCTTAGAAGAGAAGGATGGATGCGAGTGCAAACGGACTATTGGCAAATCTACTGGAGAGATGAAGTCATTAGCCATATGTAGGCTCATTAAGCTCTAATGGTGATCATAATCATCAGTGATTTGGAAGAATGGTGTCTCCATTCCCTTGAAAGGCTTTTTGTTTTGTAGGTTCCTTTTTATTCTGCTTCCTGAAACTCTATGCCAATTGATGTTTGCATGTTTCTGAAATGGCGATGAACCTTCTAATTGATTCTCCCACTACACGGTGCGCTGAGCTGGCAGGCGCCCCGCTGTCAGGTCACTTTCACGTCACACCACCTACGGCTGGCCGGGGAGCCATTCAAAGAGCAATGGGATACCAATTATTCTCCTTCCTGGCATTTACATGAAAGGTATAATATATCTCCTTTAGGAGAAAGGCTGCTAAAAGGGAATTGGGAGTTTGGTTCCCTTAGTAATTCCCATAACCACTGAGTTTCTGGACTAAAGGAAAATTGAGAAACTGAAACAAATAAAATGAGGAGGTAGAATAAAAGCATTTTAGTTAATCAGTAAATCTAGTGTTTAGTAGGTGTCACGCAATATTTTAAGTGCTTTACATCAACTCATTTGTTTATACTATGCCATAGCTCTTGGGAGTGAATACTATTATTTTTCCCACTTTGTAGATGAGAAAATTGAAGACCACAGTGTCATAGCTAATAAATGGCAGAACCACAATTTGAGTTTAGGTTGGATCTAAAGCCTAGGTTTTTAGTCATTCTGCTATAGATGATATCAAAGATCCTCTTGAGTCTACCTTAGTATAGAATCGATAGCTTCTAGGTATATACAATTATTTAACAAGCAGCAAAGCAAATGATGGTTGTGATTCAGAGAAATAGAAATATGAGGCCATCCTCTATAAATCCTTTTATCCCACACATCCTCATCTGACACCACCTATGGTAGAAATAGCCTTCATGGGATGTTTTGTACCTCTTCCTACTTCTACAGAGGAATGCATCCTAATAATTTCAAGCTTCATTTATGAAAATGACAGATCTAATTGCTCTCCAACTGACTATGTGATTTGTGATGTCCTGGCATACTCCAGGGCAGGAGTCTCCTAAAATCATAAGGATACTGTTGTATGAAATTGAGGTAGGTAGCCAGCCTTAAGCAATAGACAACAAATAGCCTGCCTCTGAAGAGAGGGAACTCACAGGTGTACTGTATTCTTCCCTCAGCACTCCCCAGGATTATGAGTCTACCCTCTACTAAAAGATTACACAGTATCATAAATTAGAAACTCACCACAGAGTAATAAAGGATAACACATTTACACAATGCTGGAATTCACACTATAATTAAATCCATTATGTCTTATTTTGAAATTAATCATTTACCTTATGAATCTATGTAGGCTCCATACTCTTCAGAACTAGTTGTGAGGTTTAGAGTAAGTGGTCTGTGACCTAGAAGGAAGACAAACAAATTCATGGTTCAAATTCAGCATGAAAAGAATATCAATAGGATTGAAGAGGATCCACACGTGTGTTAAATACTGTTTTGAGTCGGATTCAAATTATAAAGACATTTACCAGTTTGGAGGTTCAGAGAAGATAGAATTTAGATAACACGGAATATCAGTGTTTGTGCCCCTGTGCTTTAAATATCTGTTTAGACAAAAAAGTTAAAGAGTCTAAAATGATTCCTGGAACTGAACAGTGTAACTGAACCCAGGAGAGAGGAGCAGCCTGCCACCCACCTGGGGAAACAGGTTAATAAAAAGATCAATTGCACTCTTATCTTGTTAGTCATTAGACAGCCCATTGATACCACCTGCTTACTTTAAATGTAAAAGTACAGGCCAGCCATTGCAAAGCTGCCACATCACTTCGGAACCCCCTTTCTTTCTGCTCTAGTGGTAGGAGGGAGAAGGCCAAACTCTGACCCTTAGAAGCTAAGCATCTGTTTCTCTGTTTAACGCAGATGTGATGGCAAATCAGAAAGCAAGTCTTTTCCCAGGGGAAGGGATAGTGCGTGGTTTCCTCTTCGACAAATATACCAGAATATGAGGAGTTTGTAAAGTTAATACTATTGTGAACTCAAGAAACATTTTTAATGTAAAAAATAAAATGGCTCAGAGGATTTTCTTTCTTCTTCTTTCTTGAGGTAATTATATCCCTCAGATCTGAACTGGCTATATATTTAAAATACACAGATTATACAAATTTTTATTTGCTTTAATGGTCTGGGAGAACCACTGCCTGTTTTTCAGTTGTCAATATTCTTTTCCAAAAGCATAAGGAAAGGTGTACCTGTTTTACTTTAGTATCAGTTGCCAATGATTAATGGTTCAAAAGAAACATTATACATTTCCTAAAGCAAAATAAGCACCTGCTTACCATGGCAGACAGGGAAGAAACTTTTTCTTTTTTTCAGTTGGTAATAGGATCTTTTTCCCCAGCAGTTATTGTCTATTTCTCTTATCTTCTGCAAACTCCAGCTATAAATGGGCCTCCCAACTTTTCTTATTACCCCCGATACTACACTTAGCTAGGCATCAGATGTGTGATGGGAGGAATCCAGACCATCTAACCTTTGTAATGCTTAAGGGTTTGTCTTGCCAATTTTTAAAATTCCTGGTTAACTAATAGACGTGAGATTAACATAGAAATGGTGGACGTTTGATTTTGTGAAATGTTGTGAAAGAGGGATATTTTCATCTGTAATAAAAAAACCTCATTTTCGTAGGATGAATTAACATTGGCTATCAAACTATACCATCTTAAGAGGACAAAGGTAATTGAGTAATTGTTAATATTTGTAGTAATGAACATAGCTATTGAACTAATAGCCAGATCTCTACTTTTCTGATAGACATTTATATTTGAAAATGCAGGGTTTGAGGAATTTTCAATATTTTCTTGAGAGTTCAGGCACATGGTAAAAGTTTCAATGAACATCAAATATGACAATTTAGATGGTATAGAAATACAAATGAGTTCCTATATGTGTCTTTTACAAACAGAACATACACATTAACTTTGTGAATAAACCTATTGAGGTCAGCATTAACCAAGTGTAGTCAAATGTACAAAAGAAGTTATTTTTGCTAAAGTTCGAGAATGCCTTATCAGAATGCGACTTGATAGTCACCTTTGAATACTACTTTTCTTACTGTTGAATAAAAATTCCACTCCTCTTTGAAGAGAGTTACTCTTAGAGTAATATCTTCAAATTTTGAAGTCAGTTTCTCTGGTAAAATTTCCAAGTTCAAAATAATAGCATCTAAATAAACAAGTCAGATGTTTGCGTAACTCATTCCTTATGCAGTGGTGGTACTGTCACCAGCAAAGCTCACTGGGGTCCCCGGGAAAAATATGATGGGATCTTCTTGATAAGGTCTAACCTCTTCTTTGGGCTTAGTCTAGTTTCACTTGCCTGTAGGGGTCCTTGCACAGAGGCCTTGCACCTAACACGTCGGATTAGAGTTCCCAGAGCAGAACTGCAGTGTGCAGCTCGGTGAGCCTCCCGCAGAAGCGCCAAGCACAGCACTGTAACTCAAGATGGCGGCGGCAGGCCGTGCGCAGAGACGCTGCGCCTGGCACGCCCTCTGGAGCCTGAGCAACACAGCTCCGCCTGCCCCGCCCGTCCTGCCAGAGCTCCGCCCCCTCCCCAGGACAGACCCCTATACAGCAGCCCCGCCCACAGCCTGTCAGAAAGACTGTGTATCTAGAGCGGCAAGTTCGCGCCTCTCCGTTTTTTGATCAAAGATAAAGCTTTCTTTGCTTCCAGACCGAACTCAGTCTTGGTCTATTGGCAGGAGCGACACCAGGCAGGACTCTTGTTGGCCCTGACTAGATAGGGTGGGAACAACAGTATCAGTATTAAAAAATGAAAGGTCAGGACTTTTTAAAAATCAATTAAGAAAGTATTATTTAAACTGTAGTTTAGGGTAAAAACCTATAAGATTAAAGAAAAATTAAGTTCCAAGTAATATAAAAGCAACATTTTAATCCTCAAGAAGCAAACGAAGTAAAATTCTGACCATATACTGAGAAAAGATAATTCAATATGAAAAAAAAAGCTCAAGAATAAAAAGAAGACAGTTTAGAGAAAAAGTGCATCCACTGATGTCTCATCTAAAGAAAAGGTGAAGTGAATGAATTTAAGTAAAATGGAGGAAAATTCCAGAATCGTCTTAGATTGTCTTTTACATCTAGAAAAGAAAATTTTATTTTGAAAAGTTTGGAGGAAACTGCACAGACTTAATATTTTTGTCATTTAAAGATATTCATCTCTTTCCCCTGATTGGTGTCCTCATGCCTGGACTCTGATGGTAAATTCCTAACTGAGCCTTCTGTTTTAGAAGCAAGTGTAATTGATAAGGAAAGATTAGCAATTCTGTTTACTGTCCTGCATTATATAGGCTGACGAAGCTTTTGAAATCACAGCTAATATTGTCATTTCCCTAATTAAAATGACAACAATGAAACTCTTTGAATTCTGAGTGGAATGGAGCTTTCATGGAGGTAAGTCTGGCCTCTTAATTGAAGCTGCATATTCCAGGATGGGGACATTAGTCAGGAGGCAATCAATGGAGAAGGGCAGATGATGTTTGAGAAGAGGAGTGAATTAACCAGAAATCCAATTTAAGTAGATGAAGTGTGTGTACCATAGATCAGAGCAAGGACAGAAAATGGATTTATTCAATAATTAATCCAAGAAATACTTTTAGCAATATTTAACATTTAATAGTACTCTTTTAATAATACTATATTAATAATATAATATGTTAATACTATAATAATGTTTAATAATAATAGTACTATATTTAATAGTAAATAGTCATTTTTCATACTATTAGGTACTGAGGATTCAGAGGTGAACTAGTTGGTCAAGGTCTCCACTTTCATGGACAGAAGACAGACATACAACATCACACAATTGAGAGAAAGAGAGAGGGAGGAAGAGAAACCTGTGTTGTGAACATGTCTAATTCTATAAAAATGCTTCTAGTTATATTAGGCTGAGTCTAAAGCTGTGAAGATTGGATAGTAGGCTATTACTACAGTCCAGACAAGAAAGAGATTAATGAGAACCTAGACTAGATGGGAGCAGTGGGAATTAAAAGGAAGAAAAAGATGCAAGAGGTATTTCAGAGACAATCAGTAGGAATTGGCAACTACTAAGATGTGCAGTAAAGGAGAGGGAAGAGACATAGATGGATTAGAAAGTTGGAGCCTCACTGAAGAAACTGGGATGCTATTAACAGAAATACAGATGTCAAAGGAGTGAACGGGTTTGATGGGGTAATGATGAGTTCGGGTGTGGTACATTGTGTTTGATGTGTCAAAAAGTCTCACGGAGATGAGAGTAAGTAGCTGGAAATGTAACATTAAAAATTAGGGGAGAGGGCTTCCCTGGTGGCGCAGTGGTTGAGAATCTGCCTGCCAACTCGAACCCTGCAGGGGACACGGGTTCGAGCCCTGGTCTGGGAAGATCCCACATGCCGCGGAGCAACTAGGCCCGTGAGCCACAATTACTGAGCCTGCGCGTCTGGAGCCTGTGCTCCGCAACAACAGAGGCCGCGATAGTGAGAGGCCCGCGCACCGCGATGAAGAGTGAACCCCGCTCGCTGCAATTACAGAAAGCCCTCACGCAGAAACGAAGACCCAACACAGCCAAAAAAAAAAAAAAAAAAAAAAAAAAAATTAGGGGAGATACTAGAGCTAGGGATTTGGGTGTCCTTCCAATGGATGAGATAATTAAAGCTGTGGGATTGTCTATAATCATCAAAGGTAAGGGAGGAGGCGAGTCTCCATAGAAGTGGGCATCTAGGGAAGTGACATAATTAGGGGAAGTGTAGCTAGAGTTAAAGCAAGTAGGAATAATATCAAACAGTTAAATACTGATGACTTTGTGATCAACACTGTTCTAAGCATTTTGTAGCAGGTAACTTACTTCATTTTCACAACCCCTAGGTTGTGATTTTGTTATTAACCCTACTTCATAAATTAAGGAATGGAATTAGAGAGAGGTTGGTAAGGCCACACAGCTCATAGGTGGTAAAGATTCAAATCTAGAGAGCTTAGTCTCAGAGCCCCTTTCCTTAAACAAACACTGTCCTGTAGCACCTCTCAGGTAGAATGAGTGATTTTGAAAAGAGGGTTGCTCTTATTAAAACAGAAACCCTACAGATTAAATTTAAGTGGTTAGGTTAGCAAAGAGGACATCTACAGGCATAGGGCCAAACTTGAGAATGATAGCAACATGCTCGAAATACAGGTGAAAGGGGGTTTTGGTACTAAACAAATGACTACATGCAAAATAATGTTGTTACACTTTTGACAAGTGATTGGAAGGAAAGTTACAGGATTCAGTGGGAGTCTACAGCAAGGGGTCCTAACCTATTTTATGCGAGGGACGGGGGTTGCTCTCAGGGAAGTCTATCTTGAGAAAGGGACATTTAAACTGAGACCTAAATCTGGGGTAGGAGTTAGCAGCACAAAGAAGGAAAAGGAAGACACTCCAAATTCAAGGGCGCTTCAGCAGGAGGAACTTACAGGATTCCAGGAGTAAAGAAATTCAGGGCAAAGATAAGAAAAAAAAGGCCTTAAAGATTTTGAACTTTATCCTAAGAGTAATGGAAAGATATTGAAAGGTATTAAGCAGGAGAGAGATAAATTAAGGCACAGAGAGTTTGAGTAAACTGCCCAATATCACAGCTACTAGTTGACTGAGCCAAAAAGAAATCCAGCTCATCCCAGTTCCAAGGTTCTTCCTCTCTCAAAACTATATCACTGTCCAGAATGGGCGGCAAAATGTTTATCAACCAGCTCTCCGGGGAAAATTGATGATTTGCAGCATTTTCTGATGTCAGTGGTATAAATACCATTGCCGATTTCCAACTACTAATAGGAAGTTATGGAAGCAGAGTTGGGGAGGAATGCTGCATATCACACCATTATATGGTATTTCTACACATTCAGAGACAATAGACCAAAATATCCTCAAGAACACAAAAAAATAATACAATGTACTACAATAATTAGGAAGTGATGAGTTCTGTGCATTTATTACCTTTGTTTTTAATATAATGTATTTAATTCAAAATTTATACGATTAATTATTAATAGTGGCTTTCTGGGGAAACAGCTTGCCAAATTCCTGAAAATTTAATAATAAGATCTCCTGACCAGGTACAAGCTGGCACCAGCACACCACAGTTACCACCTCGAAGAGCCATTTCTTGGTATGTTTTTTTATTTTCCTGCTTTTGTTTTGGGAGATGATTCCCGGCATCTTAGATAAAAGCTCACTCATGTCTTTGCACTTATCTCATTGTGTGGATCATTGTGCATATCCAGTGAAAATAATTTTTTTTTTTTTCCCAAACAGGCCAAGAGTAGAGGGAGAGTTTAGCTCCTGGGAGGCAGGGCTGTGCAATATCCTTCAAGGGGACACCTGGTGACAAATAGCAAACATTTCTGGCTGACCCCTCACCTTTGCTTCCAAATAGGAGAGCAAGTTTCTGATTTCAAATACAAATTTATAACTGTTAAACTGAAGCTAAACTTACAGTCTCTGTATCTATTACCATTCAGTCCTGTTATTGTCGTGCAGTCCCCTCTTTAGGAAAACCATTGGACCCTAAACTAAAATGTTGAGAAACATGTAGATGAAAATAGCTTAAGCTCTCAGACTTTGGCAGTGTTACTTGAGTTGCTCTGGCCTCAGAAGGGACAATCATAATATTTTTCTGACTGTCTTCTCTTGATTTATAATTTGAATCTCCATAAATGATAATAGAGAGGGCAATTATCAAAGAGATGGAAAGGGCAATTATCATTAAATTGAAAACACATCACACATTCAACAGGATGAATGACGGAGCTAAAAACAGATTTTGTGGATCTTGCAACTGTTCCAAAAGAACTTAATGGAAGCGACCTCATCTCTCCCCACCTCCTCCAATTAACCAGATGACTTTGGGTATATTTTCCTTTTTTTCCTTGGATGTTAACACAAGGCCTGTTAATCTAATCTGCCTGAATACTGACACTACTTATGGTATGTAAATTTATGAGACTAAACCAGTTGCTGTTTGCCTAGTGTGAAAAAAAGCTTTCCTTTTTTTTGTAAAAACAGTCGAGAAAAATTAGTTCTCTTGTTTGTACATTTGTGATTCCAGGAGACTGCAGATACCCGTCTCATCTGTTCTTAACCCTTGCAATGAATTTTTTAAAGTAAGGCAACATGGTATTTTCATTCATGAGGTTAAATAATAAACTGGACATTGAAATTCCCATAAAGGGCTTTGGTTTGGTTGGATAAATTGAACAAATTATGATCCAATCTATAGGCATTAGTTATCACTCCTACAAATATGGAAGTAACAGGTAAATGTTTATGATCCTTTCAAGGACAATTCTTACCATTTGGATTTACTATTTTAAGGAGTGAAATTATAGACATTCTTTGGAAGGGATAAGATGTGAAAGGAGAAAAAAAATTACTTTTATCAGCACATCTGCATAATAAAAATAACTGTGACATGAATGTCAATATCTGTCTATATGAAGCTTTATATAATCTGATCAAATCATATTCTGATAGGAAACACAAAGGGTTTCCCCCTTTTATATTAAATGGGGTCCACAGAGCAGATAAGCTCTGGCATGTTTATCTTTGTAATATATGGATCATGAAGAAACTAAATATGGAGTGATGGAAATGCTCTGAAGAATTTAATTTATATTTATTTCAACTGGCTTTTGCTTTCCCCATGCTGGTTCTTGACAGAGCCAATCACCTGCCATTGGTTAATGCTAAATCAGATTAGGTCTGTTTACTTGAGGACAAAGAACCATGAGATGATCCCAGCACAAGTGGCTATACTCTTAGTAACAGAGTTCAGACATTATGGTAATGGACAAAAAAGTAAGGAAACACAGTTCAAAAGAAAGAAGGAAACAACACTAATATTTACTAAACACCTATTATTTGTCAGCTACATTAAATACATGTAACTTTAATGTTGCCACTGTCTGACATCAAACCTGTTAGTGAGTCTGGTATTCATATGTCCTCCCCAGCCCAAAGACAAATCAATTTAATTTTACTATGCTATACTCTGTGACTTCCACAAATACATTCTCCTTCACGCTGGAGCCCCGAGCTGTGTCTGCCATGTGCCCATTCTGGTGCTTTGTTGCTTGGAGAGCAGAATATATGCTGTACTGTCTAGCTGCCAGCAATATACATTAGCGCTGAATATTTTCCTTTTAAAGACATATGATTCTCTATTGCATCATTCTTTTCTCTAGCTTTCATCTTTCACATGTCCTGGAGCAGTCTTTCAATGTAAGAAATATTTGACAACTCCAAAACAAGAAAACAGACAAAATTTCTGTCCAATTTACCCAGTATGAATTTATATAAGTATATGTGTGTGTAGTATATGTGTGTGTACCTATAAATTGCCCATCTTGAATTGATTACACATACAAATATCCGTTTTGAGGAAGTAAATTCTTATGTTTATCATAATTCATCTTGGTCAATAAATTTATTTTGAAATACTAAGAGCTCTATAAAACAAGGTGAAATGTTTTTTTCTTTAAAATTCCCCAAAGTTCTGATTGCTTTGAATTTGTTGAACTCTCAGCAATCATCATCTGTTGATTAAGTAATTTACTTTTGGATATCCTCAATGAGGGGGTTGGAGCTGGGGGAATTCCTCTTGAATTCTAGGAAGTTATTCTTTGGACATGATGTTTACTTCCTTTGATGTCACAATTTCTCTTGATAAATGTAAACATTTATTTTTAACATGGTTGTTAAAACTTATTCAATATTCTGTTTCAATTCCTGTGCCAAATACTGGTGGAGTAGAAAGGTCAATTTATGAATCAATATGCTCACAGTTTGAATGTTGAGTTGTTAGTAGAAAGTGAACTTAATATTATTTTAATATTTTTAACGTGCTTGAAACGTAAGAAGTGTTTTTGAAAAATAAAAATCGCAAAGCTACCCACTCTAATATAAAGTCTAACAAAATTCATGTCAATAAAGTTTCTGTATCATTAATATTTTGGGGGATTGGTACCTTTTTATCAATTATACCTGGTCTTTTTGTTGAAACCCTTTGTCAGCTATATATAATTTTCACAGACAGCCCATGAGGTATGCCTTGTTGTCTGATTTTACAACTCAGAGAACTTAAAAAACTTTTCATGTCAGGCAGCAAGCAAACAGCAGAGTGGGGAGTTAGAGCCACAGCTCGCAGTTTCTAAGGCCTGAGGATGGAAAAATGCAGTTTTCTAATTGTGCCAATTGTGGACAGCTATTCTAGAGGCAAAGTTGTCCTTGTTCGTGTATTTTGTACTTCCTAGGACAGTTTTAGTTAAAAACTGCTACAGATAAAAGATGATATTGATCTTAATTTTAAAAAATAAATCAGAATGTCAAACTCTGCTCATAATCCTTCCCCAGCCCCAAGTGAACTCCCGTTTTTCACAACCAAACATCTTAAATGTTTGTTTCCTCCAGTTCTATATCCACTAGGTGTTCATTCACTTTTCACTCAACAAATATTTATGGTACTTTCATTATATACCAGATATTTTTCTAGGCCCTGAAAAAACATAAGTCCCTATGGTTGTGAAGTTTATACTTGGATGGGAGAGAGAGAAAATAAGCACATACACGCAAACATAATTACAAGTAAGGTCAAATAATGATATACGCAATGAAGAAAAATAAAATGGGATAAGGACTTAGAAAATAATAATAACTAACTTTTATTGAAAACAGTGTCAGACACTGGTCTAAGCACACTACGTTGATTAATTCATTTAATACTCACAAAACTCTAATTCATTTAATTCTCACAATTAATTGGTAGATATTGTATTTGTGGTGGATTGGAGATGGCAGCAAATTATTAACTATTCCCCGAATTGAGAGGTGGACTTGAAGTCCTCTCCCTTTGAATCTGAGCTGGCCTTAGTGACTTGCTTGATGAATAGAATGAGGCAGAATAGACAATAGCCTGGGTCTGAGCCTAGCTTTTAAGTTGACTGGCAACTTCTGCCTTGTTCTCTCAGAGCCCTGCTCTGCCATGTAAGAAGTCAGACTAAGGCTTCCATGCTGTGACAAAGCCCAAGCCGCAAGGAGAGGTCAGGTGTCAATTGAGACCCATGAGAGCTCCCAGCCTGCGATCAGCATGGGAATGAAACATGTTGAATGGCCAGCCCCTGAATCTTTCAAATGACTCCAGTTGCTATCTGACTGCACCAGGATGACAATCCCCAAGTGAGAACCACCTAATGGAGCCTGGTCCATCCACGGAAAAGTGAGATATAATAATAAATAGTTGTTTTGAACTACCGAGTTTTAGGGTGCTTTGTTATGCAGCAATGAATACTTGGAACAATTATAATCTTTCTTTTATAGAAGAGTAACCAAGGGAAAGAAGTGTTAAGCAATTTTCTGGCCAAATAGTAGAATCTGAATTCAAACCCAGGCAGACTGACCCCCAAGCATCATTTAAAATTCTGCCCTTCACAGCCCTACCCTTAGACTGAGATCTGCATTCCCAGGGTACCCCTGATGAAATTTGGTAGTTGCCTATTAGTTGACATTTCATTTTCTCCACTGAACCACAGTGGTTAAAACTCAGGGCATACTGCCATTGGGATATGATTGCCCAGCTGGTGTGCTTGTGCAAAGGAATCTTGTGGTGTCCTTTGCCCCAGAAGTATTATGTTGTCTATGACCTTTTGTGGATTGGAATCTTAGGAAAATATAAGGAGGATATGGAGAAGATTGACCTCGTGCTAATCTATAATCCTTTCATTGTGCTGTAAAATTATGAGAATTATTCAAGTAAAAATAAGAAATTGCACGGTATTTTGATTAAAGAAAAGGAGCATGAGGTAATTTGGTTAAATTAAAGGGCAAATAATGGTCACCAAATCAAATTTCTTGGCGTACAAATATGTCACATCCCTTGTCTAATACACAGAACTGATATTTGGATGGGAAAGGAATAAGCGGATGTCTGTAGCATGATAGCATTAACCAGCTAGTCGTTCCTTCCTCAGCAAGGAAGGACAGATAAAAGTACAATGTGCCAAGCAAGTCCACAGTACAAGTTTCCAAAGACGTTTTTCCTTAGGGTATTTACAGTTTAGTTTAGCTGTTTCCATTCTGAAGACTTTGTATACACAACAATAGAACAGCTCTTAATAGCTCAAAGGAAAGAACTTTATAGATGTTGCTGCAAATTTCCCCCCCCCCTCAAGTGTTCCAGGGGAAACTCCTGGTACTCTTGAAACTTTCCTGTCAGACTATGACACAATCCAGTGCCTTTTCCAAGCAGGAAATATGATGTTCCAAAGACAACTTGACTTCCTGTTTGAAAATGGGGGTGGGAGGGTGAGGTAAGGAGACAAAACAGTCACGGTCTAAGTATACTTGATTCATAGACCCACTCACAAATACAAACAAGTTAATTTTGTTAAGAACACATGCTAACATTTCACTTAAGACAAAATCCCAATCATTTATTCTCCTCTGGAGTACTTCTTATGCATCCTTGAGTTTGTAGAAGTTCAAGTGCTGCATAAAAAATCAACATAATTACAGAAAGCAGTCCTCAAACAAGAATATCCTGTTTTGTTTCCTGCATACTCACTGGGGTGGCTCATCTGAATCCTTGACAACATCCAACTCCAAGAAGAAAACATCAAGACTGCTTGCTGATCTTGGTTTTTACATACAGCTCGTCAGCAGTAGGGCGGCTGTAAGCCAGTGTGTAAGCCGACAATCACCCTATTGTTTACTTTCCCGTCAGAAAAGCAATGCTGCTCTTCTTCACCGTGTATGGTCTCTATAATCCTAACAGTCATGTTCACTCAGTAGTAAGCCCAAATATATGTTTCCCAGAGGAGTTTCAAATACATGAGCTAGATTAGCATCTCTGTGGCTTTATGCAATCTGTGACAGATTCAACAGTAATAAACATCTTCGAGTGTGGTCAGTATTAAATTATTTGCTGAAGACCAATTTTGTTCCTGAGGTAGAAAAAAAATTAGCAATAACTTTTGGGTAGTAAATACACTGGCTGAGGGAACAATACAACAGTCCTGAACCTCTTGCCCTCTCGGCATTTCATTCTGTGTTAAGGGAGGAAAAAAGCCCAATTGTGTGCTGATGAATTAGAAAACTTCATGGACATTCAAGAAATACACATGCCACTACAAATTAACCATTAGCACGGCAAGGTATTCATCCTTTCTGTCAGATTCTGTGGGAAGTATGCCTTATTAGCACTGAAACCCGAAGAAGTAGTATATCAGTCCACATTCACTTATCCTAAAAAAAAAAAAACAAAACAAAAGAACGGGCAATCTCAGTTCTGGTAAAATAGTGTTTTTCTTCCCATCCCTATTTCATTCCTAAAATTGAAAATCACCAAATGAAATCCCATTTCTTCTCGGCTTCCACTTTGCCTCTGTGTTTACCATGGGATGCGGTTTTGCATTTTAAATCAGTTCCATCATAACCCTTAAAGTGATCACAAGGCTGCTAATTCTTTGTCTCCAGTTTCCAGCCCTCCCCGACTTTGCAACTTTGAATTTGAATAGGACCAGAAGACTCTCTGGGGGCCACATTTGTGGCCCTTGAGAAGCAGCCTCTCTACTGCTTTCAGCTGGTTTCCTGGCATGTTTCATGGGGATTTGTGGTGAGTGGCAGCTCTGGAATCACTTTTCATTCTGTCAGGTTGTGGTTAGGCTTAGTGGGGTTTCTTTGTTATACTGGCCACTACTAGTCAATTCCCTTGAAAATATCTGGTTTTCTCTTTTTCCCTTAAAGAAAAAAAAAAAAAAAAGGCAGCTCCAGACTCCCTACCTTTTCCCCAAAACAGAAACACATAACAAACACGATATCGAGAAGGGGGAGAGGACCAGATTGTTCTCAACATCCCAATTTAATTTTGATGTCAGACTATAAAAGATCTTGGGAGGGCCCAACTTCCCGTACCTGTTCTGCGGGGAATGCTGTTTTATTGAAGAATCAGGGACAAATTTTACTACCGCTTTTTCATGTTAAAACAAAATAAAATCAACCAAACATATAAAATGTGGACTTTTGGAGCACAGTGTTTCTTTTCCTTTCCGAATAAACCTGGGAAATAAGCAGTAAGTACCAAAACTAACTAAAACAAATCAAACAAATGCTTAGAAGCGGGTTAAGATGGGGTTCTCCACAGACACAGCGGGGTTGGCACTTTCAGCACATATCCTCTTAAGCCAGGGCTGAACTGCTTTATATTTCATGAATTAGTTCGGGGGGGAAAAAAAGAGAACAACATAAGGGGGCCAACGTCTTATATTGCCAAGTTACGCTATTAAAAAAAAAATCCCAACTAACATTGAAATCTGACATCATGTTAACATCAGTAGGGGGTAGGAGGAAGGAGGAAAGCCATAATCTTAGAATACAAGACAGGCTTTTCAAGAATGAAGAACTGGCTACTTGTACACCGACATGCCACAAAGGCCTTCAGAAACAGTCAGTTCCTGAAACAGGCCAAACCCCTTCCCACCATACTGCCTTCACACCAACCGTTCCTCTGATTGGAAGTCTATTCCCTGGGACACTGGCAGAGCTCTCCACTCAGATCCAACCACGAGGCGCAGGGTTTCTCTAACCACAGGGTTGAAAGCCCCTTTCCTAGACCCCATGCCGGCAAACCCTCTCTTTTCCCACTTGCATTCCTCTCCATTCCCATTCCTCTCCAATTCCTTACTGGGCTGTAATTTCTGTCCAGTACTCCTTACTACCTGACTATATATATATATATATATATATATTTTTTTTTTTTTAAGTTTATTTATTTATTCATTTATTTAATTTTTGGCTGCATTGGGTCTTCGCTGCAGCACGCGGGCTTTCTCTAGTTGCAGTGAGCGGGGGCTACTCTTTGTTGTGGGGCACAGGCTTCTCATTGTAGTGGCTTCTCTTGTTGCAGAGCACAGGCTCTAGGCGCGCAGGCTTCAGTAGTTGTGGCACACGGGCTTCAGTAGTTGTGGCTCGCGGGCTCTAGAGCGCAGGCTCAGTAGTTGTGGTGCACGGCCTTAGTTACTCCACAGCATGTGGGATCTTCCCGGACCAGGGCTCGAACCCATGTCCCCTGCATTGGCAGGTGGATCCTCAACCACTGTGCCACCAGGGAAGCCCTACCTGACTATATATTATTTGTTTGCTTGTTATTTATCTCCCCCATTAAAATATAAAATCTATGAGGTCATGGGTTTCATATCCTTTGTTCACTTCTTTTTCTCCACTAACCCAAACATTGCCTGGTACATGTGAGGTACTCAGTACAGGTTTGCTCCATTTGTATTTGTGTGTAATTGCATAGTCCTTATTTTTCTCATTTTATTGTGGACAAGGAAAAAAGTTCACAGTGCCTGCGCTGTTTGGTATATGGAAACCATTGTTTTAAGAAAGAGACTGGGGCTTCCCTGGTGGCGCAGTGGTTAGGAACCCACCTGCTAATGCAGGGGACACAGGTTCGAGCCCTGGTCCCAGAGGATCCCATATGCCGCGGAGCAACTAAGCCCGCGAGCCACAACTACTGAGCCCGCGTGCTACAACTACTGAAGCCCACACACCTAGGCCCGTGCTCCGCAACAAGAGAAGCCACCACAGTGAGAAGCCTGCACACCGCAACGAAGAGTAGCCCCCACTCGCCACAACTAGAGAAAGCCTGTGTGCAGCAACAAAGACCCAACGCAGCCAAAAATAAATAAATAAATAAATTTATTTAAAAAAAAAAAAAAAAAGAAAGAGACTGAAGAATCCCTCAGGCATACATCAGGGCACAACCGAAGGAAGAAGACATTTGGTGCAGGCATTCTTTACTGCGTTCGATTTTGAATAGCAGGAGTGAGAGTTCCGTTTCTTAGGACTGGCAACAAACTGATAACAGGTGGAGGTCTGGCCAGACTACGTACTGATTTAAGAATAAGGAATATTTCTAATAACACAGACTTAGGCTGCATTTGTACCCTCTTCCTCCCTCCCAAAATTACTGTGTTATGTAGATTAGGCATGGCTCCTTAGTACCTCTTAAATTGTGCATGCATTTTTTTTTTAAAACAACAAGAGAATGTTTACCTACTCTAAGAGTGCAAATACCTATTGGATTTAAAAAAAAAAAAGAAAGAAAGTAAAGAAGGAGCAGCCTTCAGGTGAAAGCACAATTAACTATAATCTCTCACAATTATTCACTGCAAAGTAGTGGAACCGACAAGTTAGGTTCGCAGACAGATCTTACAGCTGGTTTTGAAATGCATTATGGATAGTTCACAAGTATAGATAGTAGGTTTCAAAAGTGTATGTTCCAAATTTTTGTGCCATTTGTGGTCCTGGGTTCGTGGTTCAGATTTTTTTCTGAAAAATATCTCTTACTTAGAAGCATGTGGTGCTCATTTTGGCACAGATTTTTTTCCTCTTAAAAAGTGGAGAATGAGCCCAAATGTACCTAATGCAAGTTTGCACAGACTTTTCTTTTTTGTTTTTTAATTTGGGTCCGATATCTGCTCTAGCTGCAACACTTCTGAGTAGGAGTAACAGGTAGTAATAAGACGGTATACAAATAAGTGAGATCTGGCTATTGGTGAAGAAAATGACAGTTTAGAGTACTTGTGTGTGTTTGTGTGATGTACATATATGGTAGGGTCCATGTATATTGGTTATTATAATGATGAAGAGATTAATGGAAACTGTAAAAATGTAGATCACTTGAAGTTCCCTTCATTTTCTCTTTCTATCTTTCTCTCTCCCTCTGTCATTCTTTTATGCTACAGAATGGAATGGAGCTGGGGGAATCTAGAAAGCCTCTGCTGATTAATCCATCATACTTTGACAACTGAATTCCCAGAAACAGAGTATTAGACTTTCACACAAAGTGACGTTTTGACTGGAATCTTTCAAGTCCAAGCCTGTGAGGCTTGGAGAGGAGAACCACCCCACGGTGGGTCCTCAATTAATGGTAGCTTCTAGCGTAGTTTCTATTTATTGCCCCCATTAAGAAACTAAGGATTTCAATTTCTGACCAGCCAGTTCTACCATCTCAATACTGTCTCAACTGCTATGTCAGAGACTGTTTCGTAAGAAATAACAGACTGACAGCCGTCGTGCAGACTTTTACACTGAAGGGGAAGAATAAATATGTTAAGTGGTTTTAAAAAAATCAGGGAAGTGAGATTTTGGGGCCATCACCCAGCCGATAAACTTGTCTTATTTTAGATTGTACATCATAAAGATTAAAAATAAAACCCAAGCTTAACTACATTGATATTTGAAATAAAAACATTCACTTTTCAAAACGGTCCCAGCACAGTGATAGAGGCAGTTATTTTTGGTAAAAGTGGATTGTGGACAGAGTAGCTGGTGAAAATGCTCGTAAGTATTCATGTTAGGACAAAAACCTTCCTGGCACTGAGAAATCTCAATTGGTTTTTCAGCTGCACTGTGGTTTATTGTGTGCTTTAAATCAGCTCTAAGACTACACTACATACCATTGTGTCTGTTAGAAAATCATTATGGTGCAATTAAAAGCAACATTGTTTCACAGACAAACATGGAATTTTCCTCCGTGTCTGATGGCTGCACACTTCCTTTGTGCCTCTTGTGATTTGTACACTTGTGATGGTCAAGAGATACAGCTGTCGGGAAAACACTCAACAGATGGCAGTTGCGAGGTGATGCTTCATCCTTTTTTGGATGCTCTCTGACACCCGAGCGCGGGACTTCCTTAACTGCTGGTGTGCAACTGACTCTTTTGAAGCAACATGGGTCTGGAATGTTCAGTGACAAAATTCATCTTGCCCCCAGAATGAAGAGAAATTGAAATGTCCTTATGATATGAAATGTGCAATATAATATAAAATGTATTGTCCTTGGAAACTTTTTAGCTATTCCAATTAAGAAGGGCTATGAAGAGAGCCTGAAACATTGGTAGATAGATAGATCTCTTTCTTCAGGAGGAGAGTGAGGCAAGATCAATCAGTTCTTTCATTTTTGTAAAGCTCTTTAAATATTGGCTTTATATTTTTTTGAAAAAGAGCAATTTAACCTTGGCTTCAGTAATGACATGACTTGTTGAATGACATAGTCGCAGATGCAATTAATCTAAGTGGTTTAAGAATTAATTAAGTGGTTTCTCTTTATGTTTTAGGTAGCATTTTAACATGAAGCACTTAAGCTTCTATCTTTATTATTTATACAATACATATGAGTGTATAACATTATTATGAGAATAAGAAAATAAGAGGAAGTTGATCGACAAAGATACAGAACTATGTGCCGCACAATGCTTGTAATTGTGCTGTATCTTTCAGTATTCAGAATCTGAGTTACTGATTCTGTATGACTGACATGTTTCTTCCTCTCAAGTTTATACAAACCCTTTCAGGTTCTAGAGTCTTATTTCTGCCCAGTGAACATTCTGAGCTATCTGGATGTATATATTTTAACACGATGACAAGACAGTGTTGAATAATAGGCATATGTTCTGCTTCTGTGTTCTAGAGAGTATTCTGAGCGTACCTGCGTGCCAGCTCAATCCCCCTTCCAATGCTGCTAAATAATATCTGTCTATCTTTAGTTTGACCTGAATATGAGTATAGGCCTATAAAATCTTAAAAGCAGCCAACATGGGGATAACCATGTCCTACAGCATTAAGTTTAATTTTGTCAAAATTGTTGTCTTTTCTTTTTGTGTTACAAAATCATGTCCAGCAGTTCACAAAGATTTATATTTCTTCTCAAACATGACACTCTGACATTTTCTGTTTGTCTATTCATGACCCAGAAGAGGTAACCACATGCTATATATGTTTTCTGTTAATATATTTGCAAGTTGGTCTTACTGGTTGGTCTCAGAAAGATTTCTAGTGGATAAAACACGTGGAATGAAAAGCTGTAAAAAGAAATCTTTTTAGTAAATGCATAGCAGGTCAGGGAACAAGGGCAGAGGTTGTAGGAAACATGATAAACTACATAGTATAGCTTTGAAACACATTGTGTGTGTTTTGCAACAAAAACAACATTTCACTTATTCTAAAAATTTAATATATGCCAGGTACTATCATAAGTATTTTACATCTTTTATTTTATCCTCACACATACGTGAGATCGGCGTTATTATTCCCATTATACTAATGAGAAAATTGTGGCACAGAGCTGATAAATAATTTGCATAAGGTCCTGCAATAAGATGGTCTTTCAGGTCCTTATAATTTCTTACAAGAGTATACTTGTTTCTTCCCTAAACAAAATACAATTTTGTGCACCTAAGATATTCCATGATATTCCTACTGGATGTAAGTGCTAATTAATAAAGCAATGAAAAAATAGATCTATTTTTATAATAAAATGTATCTATATAGCTTTTAATACAGTTCCTATAAAAAAGTTTGATGTGTATAAAAATGTGTGTTCTTCTGAAGGATTCAGGCTTTTTTTTTTCGCCACATCACACTACTTGCGGGATCTTAGCTCCCCAACCAGGGACTAAACTCTGGCCACCGCAGTGAAAGCGTCGAGTCTTAACCACTAGGTCACCAGGGAATGCCCAGATATTTTTATAAGTTGAGTATTGGCAATTTTTCCCTCAAAATTTAATTTGTTTTCTGATTGATATAAAGACAATTTCATGACATCTTTCAATAGAAATTAAAATATAGTTCTTCCTTTCATCTGTTGAGTGAAATAAGTCTGTAAGTAAGATTACTGTACTAAGTAAATTTTAGAGACCCTCTTTCTATTGTCTGTAGAAGGTAATATGTTCCCAGTTGAGACAAGTGTGGGAATGACCTGACAGGACACATTTTCAAAATAAGCGTACCATAAAAATGATTGGTAGAACATATTCTATGCAATTAAACTTTATGTTTTCTCACCAGATTTTGAAAGTAGCAACCTCTGTTGTCTTACACCAAAGATAGATGACTAATTGTATACCTAAAAGTGAATCCTAGATTTTCATTTGTCTTTTATTCCAGTACTATATAATCAGGGGAGGGGAAAAATATGTTAGTTGAGATGCTCTATGGTTACCTCCAGTATCTTGCCACAATACTGGCTTCTAGTATGACACTGGAATGACAGCTCAAATACCTATGCGGACAAGACAAACCCACAGTGGAGCAAAGCATCATGAAAGCACATGCAGCAATGAAGACAAAGAAAGACCATTGTCTTATAGTAACTGCTGACAGTTGTGAATATATTACTATGAATCTAAGCCATGATGGGAGTGGGATATTATAGTTAAAATTGCTATTTGAGATTCTTCTGCTGCCTACTTCAAATAGATAAGAAGAGTCTAATTTTTTGAACAGTTCTGAAGCCTTATTTTATGGTATCCATTATTGTACAATTTTAGATTTGAACCAGTATGAGCTTTATCTCTAGTTGTGATGTTCACATCCCCATAAGTAAGAGGAGAATCAATAGTAAAAGGAAACCAGCAAATTGTAGTCTTTGCAATAAATCTAAGGTATTAGGTGGACATAATTTAAACAGCTGTTTTTCTTTTCCTGAAGAATAAACACATAATAGGAGGAAAAATGAGGCTCTAAAGGGATTACACATTCTTAAATATTTTATAGCTGGGTTAAATGCAATGTTGTGCTTTAGTTCCACCACTGAATATTTGCTGATGATCATTTACTCACCAACTGAAAACCCAAAAGATGTTATTTGAGGTTTTTGGTGTGGTTTCAGCTTCAGATCTTCTGTCAGGGTTTCACTGTGTGATTGGAAAGAGCAACTCTTTGCATGTGAGAATACAGACGTGGGTGATTTAAGCAGGGAAACGTACCATCGTGTTTTGACTCAGCTGATACTTAATGATTTACCATTTAATGTAGTTCATCTTTCATAACCCTGAGTTCAAACAGAAGCAGCTGCTATTAGTGATGCAATAGTATTGAACTTCCCACCAATGACCTAGGAGAGCTTTTTTGTAGTTTTAGATACTGGACCCGTCTGTCCTTTCCCTTAACCACGACAACTGAAGGAGAGAAACAGTTTACTTCCCATCAATGGAGACCTGGACAGAATGTATAATTATGCCAGATAAAGATCTTCAAATCAAAACTCCTTGGGTTAACATCACTCTGCTGCATTGGAAGACAAAACAACGCACTTTATCTCATTACCAAAACAGCACTGAGAAAACTCAGAAAGCATATGAAAAATCATGCTGAGCTGAAATCAGTTATAAGGGTAGGTGTGTCCCTGGTTTCAAACTTGGAAGATAAACTCATTTTCTTATAATTTCAATTTGCTTTTATTAGTGTGGAAGCTTTTCGGTAAGGCATCTGAAAAGGCCTCCTCTCCCTGATTTTAGAAAATATCTAGGTAGGTAGAGAGATAGATATTTAGATAGGTGGATGGATTGTTAGATAGAAAGATGATAGATAGATAAAGTACCTTAAAAAAAAGTCTTTCCAGAAACTAAAGCATAAGAGATAGACATCTAATGGGATTGAAGTCTTTTGGAAGAAGGATGATATCCAACATGCTGATGAGAATTATGGTATTAATATTATCAAATAGAATGGTTTAAATACATTTTTTCTCTCCAAAGCATTGTTTAATTTAATAATGTTTTCACTTTGGCATTATTGGTAAGCAATTGAAAAAGCAGATTATAGGCTAGGTGGCTTCTCTTTTCTGTTTCCCCCCCCCCCCCCCCTTGTTTGGGTAAAATTCAAACATCTGTAAATTAGGATTTACAAGGAAGGAAGAGGATTATAAACTTTCATTACAATTACAGGCTCACCAGACAACTGTTGTCTAGTTATAACTGTATCTAATCCCTTGACTGCTTTCAGTAGACAAAGAATATTTTTCTTTTCCAACAATATTCGTAAAAGATAGTGAAGGCAGTTAGACCTTCACTGTGAGATGTTTTCACTGTGAGAAACATACTTCAATGGTGTCCCCTCTGATGGAATTTGTTGGACTCAGACTGCTGTATGGGTCCCTTCTACCTCACTGAAGAATTTTTTGCTCATAAGTGAGAGTCAGGTCTTTCCTCTAGAGATTTTCCTATTTAAAGTTGTTATTTATTTATTTATTTATTTATTTTTTAAGCTTTGCCCATGGTTCAAGAGCATTTGTATTTACCTCTATGCATTATTTGAAAATACTGTCCTAGAGATATTTATGCATTTTCCAAAGTTTGATGATGCTTATAATTTTGGGTTTGTCATTCAGCAAGTAAATACAGAATTTGCATAACATTTATAATTATGCAATTATGCCATTTAAAAAGATAAAAGAGATTTTCTGTATGAGGAAAAGGCTTTGCTGAAAAGGAAACAGTCAAGAGTATAAAAGTGCTTTTACCTTACACTTTACCATCATTGTAAAGTTGTTGATAGAAAGTTCCTTTGCCCTCTTTTGAGGTGAGTTCCACTGTCTGATCTGCTACTGGTGCGGTGCATAGGATTCCTGGATTCTCAGACTCATCATTATTTGTGGAGAAAACCTTTCAGTTGTTCATTTATTTGTAGCATTTAACAGATTCCATGTGAAGAAATGGATACATTAATGTAGGGAATTGGGCCAAAATTATCATGATTTCATTTAAAAAGGAATGATCAAAGTGTACATTTTATTTTCACTTGGCACTGTTTAGATAAGTTGCCACAAATTGGAAAGCAAGTGTAAATGTATCAACCTCAACAAGTTAGAAAGTTTGATTTGGAATACTACCTAAATTCATCCTTTCAGCCTGAATACAGACAGGTATTTTACAAGATTTTTATTTCCCTATTTGCTCAATTCCAAGATTTATGAGAGTTCTAATTTGAACCATGGCAGAAATGCCACCACAGAAACAGTGGGGGGCTTTCTCCACAACATTTTATTATAATTGTTTCCAGGACCCAGGGCATACTATCATGTGGAAGTATGTATTTTAAAATGGTGTTTCAAATTTATTTAGCCTTTTAAACTTTTAAAGTAAAAATCTATTCTTTTTTAGTTTGTTTTTAGAGGGGGAGGTATTCTGGTTCATTCTCTTTTGATTAGCCTTGGCATATTTCTTGGTTAGCTCTTGTTGGACACTACATTTTCACAAATAGCCAGAATAGATTTCAGTGTTCAGTGAGCTAGATTATTCATATTATATGAATGTGGTTAGAGCACTCAATGAAACTAAACATTCCACAATTGTCTATTATTATGAGCTGTTTCCAAGTGAGCTTCTTAAAATACTTTTTAAAGGGGAAAAATAAAAGTAAATGTGATATTGTCATACAAAGAAAGTCTCTAAGTAATGCCACATTTGACTCGAGGTGGCTGTTAGGGTTAATATCAATGGAAATTTCCTAATGTAGCTTGGGGACCATTGACTTATCTTAAAAAAAAAAAAAAATCACCAGATCACGCAATGACAATATTCAAATTAGAAAAGGTTAAAAATTTATCAAATCTTTTTAAAGAAATGACCTATCAACCTTAGAAGTAAGAAAAACATGTCTGTAACTCAAATTATGAAATAACAAGCCAACATTTCTGTGAGAGAATGGTAGACTCTAACGCAACAAGTAGAGGCTAGTCACAGTTTTTCTATCTACCCTGTGACCTTAAATAATGTCACTGTTCACATCCCATGGCGTGATGCCATAATACTAAAGGTCTTGTAGAGAAAAATAATCAAAGAGGTTGAAGTAAGGTATTATTGATATAGGAAGGAAAATAGCTTCACTTCTCTTACACGATTCTAAGTCACAGGAAAAAGTCGTACTGGGACCTAATGGAATATTTTAAGGGAAAACTAGAAAAAAAAAAAACATTAAAGAAAAGCACCAAGTGGAAACTTCTGAATTATTTTGTAAAATAATAGTCAAAGTTAATGACTAAAAATCCATGACTTTCATCTTAATGAATTACCATTTTAGAATCAAATAGTGGCAATTAAAGAATTTTTTTCTTATCATCAAAATGTGGGTTTTTAAAAAATCACATTTAACACTCCTCATTTATCCCTACACCTTTTAGAGGGACAAAAAAAAAAAAAAATCCTGCAATACTCGTCATGGTCACAACATGTAATGCACAACATGTAATGATAAAATGCAATTCAGGACAATTTAAATTGTATTTTATAAGAAAAAAAAAAATAAGGAAATAAAAGAAGATGTTTGTTATACCTAGAATAAAGCATGGCATGAAAAGAAAAATCTCTTTAATCTTAAGGCAGTGATCCTTAGTGCATGTTCTGAGAACCACTTCCCTGAGAATTACCTGTGAAGCTTGTTAGAAATGCTGCTGATTCCTGGGCTCTCTGCCAGATCTACTGAGCCTGAATCCAGGGAAATGAAATTCAGAACCTGTTTTACTACATACATAGTCACAGATGCATCTTTAGTGTGGACAACTTTCAGAATTACTCTCTTAAAGGCAAATCTTTAGCCTATATGATGACTTAGAATTACTGGCCAAATCAGAGTAAACCAGTGAGGTGAGATTAACACATGGAATAAAGAGAAGTTAAATATTTTCTGTTGTGTTCTTGGGTTTGCAGATTATCTTCTACGTGGTAGCTTTCATCCAATGTATATTAAATGAATGGATAAATGGAATTTCATCCATAACAGAGACAAATATCATTTGGATACAAAATATACATGTTAGAATAGGAGATCACAATTACGACTTTTCAAAGGAAACATTATTTTATCTACTATATGTATATAATACTTGGAACATAGAAGATAAATAATTTAAGTTACAGAGAAGGTAACAAGAAAGGGGCAAGCTTAAAGATAGTCATAAACTCTTTAGCAAGTCCCTAATATAAGAGAGAGAGATGAATTTGTTAGCCATTACTTTTTTAAACTTTTGATATTTTTAAGTAGAACGATTGTTTAGGTTAAGCACATTACAGTTCTGTATTTAGAGATAAAATTATAACACTTAAAATCAAGAATATGAATGTTCTTACCCTTACATATTTGCTGAAGGTAAGATTACTTCCATTTTAGCAACGAGAACAACGAGAAACTCATTTTTACATGTTTATGCATGTACTCACTCATTTGGCAAATATTTATTGATTGCCCACTCTGTTTACAGTTAAATATAGGTATGGTATAGTTAAAATAAATATAGGTATAGGTATAGTTAAATATAGGTAAATAAGGTATGGTCCCTGACCATAGAGACTGATAATTCAAAATATTGAGAGAAATGGCCTAATTATATTACAAAGGGATAAGGGCAAATCTAGATCTATAAACATGTTGTGTCATATTTTGTGGATGATCAGTAGTGTATCAGGGACTATATTTTTCTTTCATAAACCTCTCTCATGAGTCTGCATGGAGACCACATAATTTAACAGGTAAATACGTACTTGAAGGTGAAGGTCAAGGACTAGTGGCAGGAAAGCTGCTTCCGTTGCTATTTCAGCGCAAGCCCAGAAGGAAGCATTTTCCTTTTAATCACAGATGGTTACCTACCAAAGTCAGATGCTCTGAGTTGGGTTATACTCATTGGGAGTATTTGTGAGCAAAAGGCATTAGCACTTACATCTAATTCTCTCTTTGTTGAAGCAAGCTGTCATAGGCTTAATAAACATGTACTCTATTGTTTATAGACCATCATTAAGAGCAGCGGTAGTATTTCCCTTTCCCCTTCTATCTTTGTTAGGGACACCTCCTTCCCCACTATTGTTAAACTGGGTGTGTCTATATCCTGCTCCTTTTGTAATAATCTGTTTAACCTCTTTAATAGTTTTGTCTGTTTAATTAATGGACTAGCCCCTAACTACTGAGGCCACCTTTGTGTAATTTTAACAAAGAGATTATATAAACACACACACTGGTGTCTCTTAATTAGAAATATGACGGGTAGATGAAGGTATCTGGCAATAACTGAAATCAGCAAGTCACTAAAAATTCTTCCATGATACTACAAATTTGTTTGTAATAGCCTTCTAATTGCAGCATATAAACAAAGACAAATGTGGGTTGGACTATATATAAAAAGTATCCATCTTGTGTTTTCTGCTTAAGACAACTATAATTTCTACTGTTGGTACAGTTGAAATAAGGATAGAAAGCTATATCCCATGCCTTTGGCTGGCAAGCTTCTAATGTTCAGGTGCCTTTTATGAAAGGTGGTCTTCCTTTATAAAATGTTTGTTGTCAGTTGGTAGCATTGTGTAGTCTAGGAGAAATCACAAGAGATGCAGGTGCCTTATGAATAACCAGATGGGAAATGGAAGATGATCAAACTTCCTCCTAGACCCTTTGAGTCAAGTAGGAATGACAAAAGATTTTCCTTTGAAATGGTGAGGAGAGTGAAACTGAATTTTAAAATGTCTTGTATACAAATGACGATAATGCCTTACATAAGCCTCTTTCTTAAAGACACAAAACCTGTTTTCTTGAGCTTTTCGCATCACCAAAATACAGCCGGAGTCTGCGATTAGACTCAGCAGCTGTTTAACAGTGCCAGAACCACTTATGAACTTCCAAAACGTTTCTTTCAAGCAAAATAATATCCTCCAAAATCACACTCTGAATTCATTCACCACTGACTCAGAGGGAAGAGTGCCACCTATTGAATCCTGTCCTCTGTTTTCACAGCACCTGATGGATCCTTCCCAGGCTCCCTTCCACCCACCTACCAGCACATCCTGTTTCCCTCAGAGAGCTGGATATAATAATGCTCCGAGGTGGTCTGAAGTTCACGTGTAAGTGTGCTCATATCACGCTCTATAATTTGAGGAAAACACATGAATTTTAATCAGTTTTTAAAACAACCAGGCCTCTCTTCTCATTTACTAGAATGGAAAAAATTCACTTTTATTACCTTAAAGATGCCAAACAGTGCCATTTTATTACTGTGGGAAGCTGGAAGTCATTTCCGAACTCTTTTGGCAAGGGTGCTATGTAGAGCATCCAATTCAGTCCTTTAAGTATCTTCTGAGAACCACCACACAATCTGTGATTTACTGTCTCCAGGAGTTAAAGGGACCCTTTCTACCCTGAAACTGAAGAAAGAAAGGTGAAATGTGTTTAAGAAGCATCCCATGGGACTTGCAAGAGTATGAGACAGTACAGAGTGAGCCAGATCTAAAGAATATTTTGATAACCCACAAACACTTTCCAACTTGTAATTTTCAATTTGGTTTAAAGGTTGTGTTGGTAACCTTTAAAAATTGCGTTTTGTATATTGATTGATAGGTCTTCAGGCCACTTTCACAAACTTCTTAAATTTTGTGGCTTAGAGGATCCATTTTTCCCCCCTTGCTAAATAGGCTTGGTACGCTTTTGCAGCAAACACACCAACATAGTTAAATATATGTATACTATTTTAATTTTTTATACACATATATACATAAATATATACACATATACATACTCCCATAATGTGCACTTGAATTTTTTAAACACGTATTTGACTAAGACAAATTAAAACAAGAGTCAAATGGAGAATTTGCATGTTTTCTGATTAACATACCAGAAGATGGCATGCCATTCAGTAGCAACCAACAACAATTTGAATTTACATATTCTTTAGCTGACTCAAATCTCTAGTATTTAGCAATATGTAAGCTGAGAGACTGCTATGGTTGTCAGTTAAAATATATTCACACATGTATATTTTGCTCCCAATTTTATTTTGTTTGGAGATTTTGCCTGGCTAGTTTATATTGGAGGCAGAAACCCAGTAAGAGAGAAAAAAGATATTTAACTGTTAGTCAGAAAACATATTACACGTAGTGCCTGGCAAATGGTGGGGTCTCTATAAATACATGATAAAATAATGAATGGTTAAATTATACCACTGTGGAAAATAGTCTATTACATCACAAATGAAAAGCTGTCTGATAGTGTAAAAAAGTCTAGTGTATGATTTTTCTTGACAAAAATCAGTGAACTATTGACTTTAAGTAAAAGGCCAATCTTTACTTGCTTTTATATTTTTAAGCTTTGACTAGTAATTGTCTAATGCAACTCTCAAAGGAGTGGATAATTTTTCTCTGGTTATAAACAACCCCAAATCTTTCATGGCAAGACGTCTCTTCAGTAATTGCATTCTTAACAGAGTATTATATTCATAAATGGTATCACAAAGGCATCCATGACGGTAGCCTGCAGTTTCCATGTCTTTTTTTAGGTGAAATTAATGTTTTCTTACAACGTTGTGGTTATTAATGAGGAAACCATTATTTTTCTTGTTCTGCCAGGTAGGTAAATATAATTTGATGCTTGGAGTGGCATACTATTAAGGTATTGGGAATATTATGTGGTCTGTTCCTTGTTAGGACCAGGATGATATCTCTGTTCTGAAGTAGAAGACTCACACTTGGCAGTAAGTTTAAGATTTCATGCTGCTTTCATTGCTAAATCTAGTAGGGGTAACAGAGGCCAAATCTTCAAGTAGCACCTGCCAGGCAAACGGTGGACAGAAAGGAGGGCTTCAGCTGGGGAGTGTAATACAGTGCCTCTATCCAAAGGTATCCAGGATGTACAACTTAGAGGAGTAAAATCAAAGCTTTGATGTATATATAACAAAAAAGTAGAGAAAATTTCCAAGAGCAAATTTATCACTAATTTGTGAGTCACCATTAATGTCTATTAAAGGGAAACAATAGAAGAAAGAATGGTATTTAAAGATAAAGTAGGAAAATGAGTCAGTTAAAAAAAGTATCTTTTTTTTTAATAAATATGTCCAAGAAGCTCTGTCCATTTAAAGCTAGCACATACATTGGGCTGACTCATACATTTCCTATGTGTATATGTCACTTAATTTCTTATATTTCCATCTATCCACCCATCATCCAACCTTCATCCAGTCATCCATCTATACCAACAAAGTATTTACGCATAATTTTATTTTTTCATCCATTCATAAATCCAACCTGTTTTGGGTACCGGCTGCATGACAAGCACCATTACTAGTGATATAAAGACATAGAAAACAGAGTCCCTTCCCTCAAAGAGCTTAGAGTTCAGTTGAAGAGAAAGTTAAGTATATCAATACTACACATTGTGATAGATGCTAGGATAGCACTACCCAATGAGGATAGAAGGGCTTCTAAATCAGACTGGTGGGTCCGGGAAGGCTAACATTAAAGTTGAATTTTAAAAGACAAGTAAGAAAAATTAGGTAGATGATGAAGAGGAAAGTAATTTTAGATGAAAGGCATGATGTATGCAGAATGTGTCCTTAATAATTGGTATTCTTTTACGTTCACAATATAGTCATTTAACAAAATTCTATCCCTTTACACATAACAGGACACAATGACTCAATTAAAAATGACCTGGGAAGGCAATAGAGTTTAGTGATTACGTGTACTGGCTCTAGAACCAGACTTCTAAATCCTGGCTCTTCTCCTTTCTAGCAGATAACTTGGAGGAAATTACTCAACATCTCTCTGACTCAATTTTCCTTTATTCAAATTGGGGATAATATTATATCTCTTTATTTTAAATTAAAATTTTATACAATTTTATAGCTTACTTTCCATTTACAGTTATTACAAAATATTGGCTGTATTCCCCATGTTGTGCAATATATCTTTGAGCCTATCTTGCACCCAATGGTTTGTATCTGTCCCTCCCACACTCCTATATTGTCCCTCACCCCCACTGGTAACCATTAGTTTGTTCTCTATATCTATGAGTCTGCTTCTTTTTTGTTATATTCACTAGTTTGTTGTATTTTTTAAGATTCACATATAAGTGCTATCGCACAGTATTTGTCTTTCTCTTTCTGACTTATTTCACTTAGCATAATGCCCTCCAAGTCCATCCATGTTGCTGTAAATGGCAAAATTTTTTTTATGGCTCAGTAGTATTCCATTGTAGATACATACCACATCTTTATCCACTCATTTTTTGATGGCCACTTAGGTTGCTTCCATATCTTGGTAATTGTAAATAATGCTGCTATAAACATTGGCATGTATGTATCTTTTCAGATTAATGTTTTTGGTTTGTTTTTTTTTTCATATATATATACCCAGGAGTGGAATTGTTGGGTGGGTCATATGGTAGTTCTATTTTTAGGTTTTTGAGAAACCTCCATATTGTTTTCCACAGTGGCTGCACCAATTTACATTCCCACCAACAGTGTACAAGTGTTCCCTTTTTTCTGCATCATTGCCAACATTTGTTATTTGTGTTCTTTCTGAAGATAGCTAGAACAAATAATTTTAAAATTTGTATGGAAACACAAAAGATCCCAAATAGCCTAAACAATCTTGAGAAAGAAGAACAGAACTGGAGGAATCACAGTCCCTGACTTCAGACTATACTACAAAGCTACAGTAATCAAAACAGTATGGTACTGGCACAAAAATAGACACAGATCAATGGAACAGGATAGAGAGTTCAGAAATAAACCCACACACTTATGGTCAGTTAATCTATGACTAAGGAGGCAAGAATGTACAATGGAGAAAAGATAGTCCCTTCAATAAGTGGTGCTGGGAAAACTGGACAGCTACATGTAAAAGAATGAAATTAGAACATTCTCTAACGCCAATAAACAAACAGAACCTAATTAAACTTAGAAGATTTTGCACATCAAAGGAAACCACTGACAAAAGGAAAAGATACCCTACTGAATGGGAGAGAATATTTGCAAATAATATTATATCTCATAGTGACTATTAAGTTAATTTATACATGAAACAGTTATGTATATCTGGCATAAAATAATCTTTTAATATATGCTAGCTAGGATAATATTTTTTCCTTTGTTAAAATTTACTTATTGATAAGAATAGTGATGATAATAATAAACAGGTTTAAGGGATGTCTAAGAGCTATCACAAACTGAGATTTACTACATTCAGAAGCTAAAGAGATTTAACCTTTTTTGAAACTTAAAACTGCTTGCTGCAAGATAGAGAAGCCACTAGTGCTTCAGTTAGATGTCCTGAGCTCAGATTTTGTCGCTGTTACCTTCCAACTCTGAAGTCTTGGTCATGTTGCTTAATGCATGTGCCTCAGTTTTTTATCACTCATGGCGCTACTAATGACACCAACATATCCCTGATGGGTGTCTGGAGGATTAAATGGGATGACATGTATAAATGTGACCAGCATCACCCAAAGATTTGTTCCATCATCCAAAAAAACCCCTTTAAAATGCTTAGAAAATATGTAATGACTAATCTAAGGATTGTGAAAAATATCTTTCCCCAAATACTTCCTACAGTTTGAGAGATAACATATAAATATTCTCATCTGCATTCACTACCTCTGGAAAACACTCTTGAATGTTATTGCTGACTCTGAATGGCTGCCTTTGTGTCTTTGCCAGAACTTGCTCTGGGTTGCAGCTATTCATAGAATGCCCTTTGATAATGTGATAGGTTGAATTCGAATTACTCCTCCAATCATTTTGGATGCAGTAATAATGCTAACTAGAATGGTCATCTGGAGAATAAACTAAGCATGGCATTTTTAATAAAATCTTTCTTTTTTGTTTGTTTGTTTTTTTTTTAAATTTATTTTATTATTTTATTTTTCGGCTGCATTGGATCTTCGTTGTTGCGCACAGGCTTTTCTCTGGTCGTGGCAAACGGGGCCCACTCTTCGTTGTGGTGCACGGACTTCTCATTGTGGTGGCTTCTCTTGTTGTGGGGTACGGGCTCTAGGTGCAGGGGCTTCAGTAGTTGTGGCTCGCGGGCTCTAGAGCACAGGCTCAGCAGTTGTGGCGCATGGGCTCAGTTGCCCCGCGGCATGTGGGATCTTCCTGGACCAGGGCTCGAACCTGTGTCCCCTGAACTGGCAGGCAGATTCTCAACAAGTGCACCACCAGGGAAGCTCAAAATCTCTTTCTTTTTTTTTCTTTAGAATCACACAAAAGCAGATCATATAATGAATGCTATTTGAGTAAATAAGCATTAAACATGCTAACATAAAATGAATTTCCTGTAGATAGATATTATAGGCTTTAAAGTACCACTAATCTCACATGGAATACAAATACAAAACAGCTTTTTAAAAAACCATAAATTATAGGAAGACAGATATTGCACTAGATCTTTTCTGGAATTACTTTTAATTGCAAATATTGCTTTAAGATTGAGAACCCAGCCTACCCAAGCATATACAGGTTAAATAAATAAATTCAGCTTATACATCATGTTACTAATACTATTAAGATCTTTGGTCTCACAAACATCTTTTCTGCTTTTTTTCCACACATATAAATTACTTAATACTGTTACTTCTAAGGTCAAGGCACCTTAGTCTGACTGAAGGAGTACGGAAGTTCCAGGCTACCATAGCTTCTATTTTATTAAATTTTTTCTTTCTTGCCTGCAACCTGATTTCTTCTGGGTCTGACCTAATTCCTTTGATGACTGGGGCTTGGAGGCCTGTGCTAATCTGCATCATGGATATGTGAAGGAAAAGTGAGACAAATGAAAGAAAAGTAAAGGAAGGAAAGATGGCACCTAGGCAAGAGTGCTCTTCAAAATCAAATAAGCATTTTGAAAGCAGGCCATTTTTGTTCTACCCCGTCCTTTAAAGAGAAACCCAAATTCAATGCTTGGTCTCAAATACAAATCTCCCCTCTGCTCTAATTCTTTACTTCTTTTTTTTTTTTAAGCTACCTAGTAAAACATTTTATGGCGAGGACAAAAAAGACAGTGGCAGAATGTTAATTATTAGCATCATGTGATAAATTCAATGTAAGAAAAATATCTGTTTGTGAAAAATAAGTCATGCTCTAAAAGTCATAATGAAAGAATATGTTTGTGCTGACTTTGATGTAGAGATCCTGCAATAGCCTAAGCTTTGCCACTAAGCTTTGGGACGTGCTGATGTTCAGAGCTTTTTAGACCTGCCCACTAACTTATTGTTACTCTGAGTCTGTTCCCAGTTTTTTTCCCTTTGGGAAGCAGGTTCTTCTTACTGCTCAAATATGCATTCAACATCTTGTAGTCATTAATATCCCAAAGGCAGGGGGTAAAGGGGCAGCTTTTCAAAGTGTCTCTGCTCACTTGATTTTGGATTACTACTACAAATCCTGGAGAAGTGGGAAGGTGAAATTCATCCTTCCTCGGTAACAAATTACAGGTTTTCTTCTCTGAGATGTTAAGAAGTTGTGATTTTGTATGGATTTACCAAAAAAGGGGTGTATTTGTCCATTTGTGATTTGATGAATGACGATTCACAAGGCCATCAGTACACCTGCTCCCATGAGAAGAGATACACTTTATCTAAAGCAAGAAAATGATCAGTAACAGTAATTGTTTTCAGCACAGTAGCATGCCTTGGTTCAGGGATATTTTCACCTCACAGATGTTTAAAGTCACTCGGCACTCAGCCTTCAAACTTGTTATTCATTTGGCATCCAAATTCATGTTTCATAGCCATTCGGCTACCTAATGTGCCATAAATAGAAACAATCCTCTGAATTTCAGAGCTATACCCTGGGCCTGCCCTAACCTATGCAGCTGCCTAACCTATGCAACTCCTGTGTTTCAGGATATATTTGCAGATTCAAAATACTTATTTTGGTCAGTTGCTTAAAACCATTTATTCCTCAGATATCTAGACCTGCTAGTCAATATAAATCTGTGTTCTTTTGTGTTTCTCTCCAGGGTGGTGGGTGTCTTCTTTATGATCTCCTTTTATTTGTACTTGTATTTGAGTTGTGGATACACCAGTGAGCAGGAGAATGATCCCACCCTGGTATGTAGGAGAAAAGAAAAAGAACAGAGATTTGTAATCCAGATAATTCACAACCTGGAAAACTGACAGAGCCATAGTCCATAATGAATAGAATTTTAGAGAATATTAGTTTAAGTCATTAGGAATTATCACTTTGTGTGTGTGTGCGTGGACATATGCATGCATGCACGCTACTGGTATATTTAAACACAAGCCCATGGAATAAGCATTTTTTATACTGATGAACTTTTTTTTTTTTAATTTAATTAATTAATTAATTTATTTATTTTTGGCTGTGTTGGGTCTTCGTTTCTGTGCGAGGGCTTTCTCTAGTTGTGGCAAGCAGGGGCCACTCTTCATCGCGGTGCGCGGGCCTTTCACTGTCGCGGCCTCTCTTGTTGCGGGGCACAAGCTCCAGACGCGCAGGCTCAGTAGTTGTGGCTCACGGGCCTAGTTGCTCCGTGGCATGTGGGATCTTCCCAGACCAGGGCTCGAACCCGTGTCCCCTGCATTGGCAGGCAGACCCTCAACCACTGCGCCACCAGGGAAGCCCCACTGATGAACATTTTTTGCAGTTCAATCTGAACATTGTTCCTGGCAGAGCTGGGAATGCCATTTCAAAATAGCGTTAAGCCTCCACATCATTTGCTACTTGATTGAAAGATATAGAAAGTCATAATGGTACAAGATGTTGCTACTTTATTTCAATGGCCCCTTCCTCATAAACTAATGAATGTCTAAGAGCAGAAAATCCAGCTATAATTTAGGGCCTCAAACCACGCATTTTAGTTTTCCTTTAGCAGGGCTATCTAAAACAATCTCATATTTAGTGGTTTATATTGTTCAATTTTGAAATACATTATAGTTTGAGTATTGGGCAGGTAAGAGATTAATTTGCCTTTGTAAAATTGCACACCCTTGGGGGCAGTCGTATTTTATGCACAGGTAAACAGGAATTTTTTATCAGCAAATCTATGGAGCTGACATTTTTTGCATTCTACTTTTTTTTTAAAGCATGAGTTTAAGCCCATGAACGGCAGATTCCCAATTTTAAATTGCTTGTTGAACTCATCTTTCAGTTTAATGTTATAGTTTATGTGGGTCATAAACCAACATTAGGTGTAAACTTTACATATATTTATGCATGTAAATATATATGTGCTTTCCTCAGAGACAAAAATTTTTATTATCAAGTTGAGTAAGTGAATAATTTCTTTCTACTTTAATACGTATGACCCATTTCATAAAGGATGAAATATATATAAATATATATATATAAATTTATATATATTTAAATATATATAAATATAAAAATACATATAAATATGTATCTTATTTTACTATAATAGTGAAATATATTTCACTATTATAGTGAAATAAGAAGAAAACTTTAAAAATGAGCATTGTCATCATACAGTGTATCTAGGACAGATTGCCTATTTTTTTTTGCTATATTTTTGCAAAATTCAAAAATTACGGTGAATATTGATTACACTGGCTTTGTATAAGGTTTACTCTATCAAAATTCCCTTACAAACATTTTATTTTTATAAAATTCTGATGAGCAGTATGTGGTGCTGAATTCCTCAAGCAAGCTACACTGAATGCTTATGATAATGATCACAGCAATTACAAACACAATAGATGTACCTCGCCCCAAATGAGATCTGAAGTCCTGATAAAAAGAAGACTGGGCTTCTTCCTTTTTCCTGTGTGTGACTTGTGTAGCAGCTTCATTATCTATAACAAACAGGTAAAAATGCAAAGAGGCGATTTTGTAATGTAATATAAAGAGAAACAGAAACCAAACCTCTTGCATTTCTACTGCTCTGCTCACCCTTTTCTCAGATAATCTTGGCAGCTTTGCCTCTCTCTAATTTTGCTATCATCTCCTAGATATAAAACTGTGCACCCCCAACTCTCTGGCTTCTTCCCCTCCCATCTCTTTTCCTTCCCACTGTTTCATTACATTTTTTTATGTGCATACCATCAAGTCCTCTTGGACACATAATAAGATTTGTGCCAGACTATGTTTCTTGGCTTTAATGGTTAGTTAGCTTTCCAGAATACACATGCTGCTTTATACATGCTTTTATTACTGACATCATGAGAATGCATCTCTCCTATGTTTACAATTGGGTGTTCACCCTTAAATAAAAGCAATGAGATCAGGTTGTTTAAGAGAATCTTTGAAAAGCAGAATAAAAACAGCTGTTATCTGCTTGAATCATTTCATTTTCTTTCATGATCTGAATGATAATTATGTGTAGCAGTGGGCAGTCTCCAGCTCTCATTATACGCCATACATCAGAGCCTCTTTCAGGTCGGAATTGGGTCTCTGTCCTCGAGTTCCAACAGGATCGTTTCAACCTCATTTCTAACAGGTGTTGGTATTTGCGGGAGGGGTAAGGGGAGGATAAAACACCTTTGCATGTTCCAACTGAGCTCCAGATTCAGGAGGCTGGTTTTCATTGACAATGTGGGTTTGAAAGTCAAACCAGGTCCTTTCTGAAATCTCTCTCACCAGGAACGAATTACAAATATTTCCACATGTCAAACCAGTGTACAATAGGGTGGTCCTTATTAATCAAAGCTCTTTTAAACCAAGTACAGATGGTAGCAATGAACTTCTCTTCCATGAAGATTTCTTGAAAAGGGAGGAAAATACATCTCACAGAAGTGCACGTTTCTTCACGTGACACCAGACAAGGAATAAGGAGCTTACACCAAATGTAACCAAAAACAACCCCCCCCCAAAATAATAAATAAATAAAAATGTAAAAATCCCAGTGTTTGGATCTCAACAATCCAAACCAGAAGGTAGATTGAGCTTATTTCCATTTCACACAGCCCTCATCACAAGCCGTTTCTCAAGATTCCGCGACATTTGCCTGGAGACTGACAAGCTTAAATTGGTCTTAACCTCTAGAGTCCCCTTTTCGTATCACAGATGTTGTTGATTGGGGAGCAGAGTTCCTTTCCCCAAAGTCAGTGATTTTCAAGCTCTGGTGTCATCTACCACGGAGAGCATTAACTCCTCTCAGACAACAATGTCGTTTGTTATTTTTAATTAACAGAAAAATGTAGATAGGAATGGTTGAAATTGCATTGTATTCAAAACTTGAGAGTAAGGAGAGTCAGAGAAGCAATTCTATTTAAAGAACAGCCCAGAGGCTGGACCCATGGCTGCGTTTCTCTGACCCCAGCTGTATTATCTAAGCCTCTCGGGTAGCAAAAAACTGGGTTGGGGAATCTCCTGGGAACAAAGACTCCTTGGGATGTTCTGTATGACCAGGTGTTACTATTTAGGAAGAGTATATTTCAGATGTTTTAGCAAAATTGGTTCCACTTCTCCACTCAAGATTGGTGCTATTATGGTCCCCGTGTAGTCCTTCAAGGTGAGGGATCAAAAGACACTAGGGTGTCACTCAGTTCACACCTTATCTTAAAACAGTGTTAAACCTAAATTGTATTTGAAAGGCAAAAATTCTGTTGTGAAGCCCTTAACACGGAAGGTCTGTGATTTCCACTGATAAAAAAAAAATTCCATGATATAAAAACTACCAGAGGCTATTTCTCTCTAGCCTAAATCTTTTATACTGCAGCTGAGAGTGTATTTCCTTTTGGTCTGTGCTCTGTAAAAGCGAGCAATATTCAAAATTGTTTAATGTATGGGTAAAAACTTTTTAAAGTCTCATCTCAAACTTTTTCAAGATAATTACAGTAAAGATGGAAAATTTTTCTACTAATAGATTAAATGTGTTTATAACCTCAGATTAATTATAATCTTTTTGAAGATGACAAAAGTTTTATAACATTTCATGAGGTAACAGTTGATTGGATTTTAAAAAGAAATGAAATAAAAGTGTTATATATGAGAACAATTCCCTTACTGCCATAATCATGATTCCACAATGACTTTTTTGGTGAGGGGAGGAGATTATCCAACTGATTTTTTAAAACTTATTGGAAAGTTGCAAAAAGACTTGTGAAAACAGTCTCTAGTATTATTTTGAGAATGTGAGATATTTTGTATAAAGTTATATATATTACTTCTTCAGTTCCTTGTACTATATTTCAGTATCCCAAAGAGTGTACTGAATGTGTGGAAATAGATTTGAATCCAGGTCTTGTCTTATCCAAAATAGATCACCAGATTCCAAGTTGACACAAAATCATGGGCAAAAGCCAAAAGAAGACTTCAGTCTTCCAATTTTCTTGTGGTGTTAAGTGATAATATCTCAGTGAAATTTAGTTTTGACTGTGCATGCTCCCCATCACAGACTGGGCATTCCTTAGAAAATACTTGTATATGCTTTTAGGCTTGTTACTGAACCATCATAAAATTCAGTGCTGTTTGTGTACTCTGTGGTATAAACTAACATAGTAATTTCTATGCTGAGAAGACAGTGAATGATTTAGAACACGTATTGAAGTCTCAACACTGTTGAAGAATGTCTGAAAATTGTCGTAGAATATTAACATGGACTTTTAGAATCTTTGCTAAAAGCCATGTTTACCTTCAATTCAGATATTACACAAGTCTATAAGTATTTTATAGTAATCTTGGTTTGTTTACTAGTCTATTACAATAAAATTAAAATAGGAAGATGTTACATAACTGTCCATTAGAGGGAATTAGTGAGAGTGCCCATGAGTGAGAAGAGAGAGAGAGTAGAGAGAGAATGATATTTTAATGGAAGAGTCAGAGGAAGAAATGAAGGAAAAGGAAGAAGAGGTCTAATTCTCCACCTAGATAATAGTAGGTCCCGAAAGTTGCTGTAATTTGTCTAAAATCATACATCTAGTAGGTGGTGGTAAAAGGGTTGGTATTCTGTATGTCTGATTCTGGGGGCCATAAGCTTCACTGTGCTCTAGTGAGCTAACAGGACATGAGGTCTATCCATCAATTATTAACTACCAAATAAGGTACTTTAATCAGATCTTCTGATAAAAACCAAAGACCTGGACTTTCTCTATCTACAATCTCTGTCATCTTAGGAAGGAGCGGTAGATAAGTTACCAAAATACAAAAAGACATAAACTTCAAACATATATGTAAACTTTTTTTTTTTTTTCTGGAAACTCTTATTTTTAAGTCCATTTTTTCTTTTCAAGAGTACCACTTATTGAACTCCTTGATGATAACATCACTTTTGATATGAGAACAGGAGGTATTATCATTAAAGAAAAGTATCATGCAAATTCCACTAGATTCTTTATTTTCTATTGCTATTATTCTGGAATTAATTGCTTGTTACCAAGAACATCTCTTCCCAGATTCCTCTGAACAGATGAGACCTGTTGTTTAGATTTTCCCTCAACTGAATGAACATTTTTATCTTATACATGTCACAATTTTTATTACACATTTTAAAAAATGGTTGAAAAATGAGTGCCACCTAGAAATGTATTCAGCATAGAGTGGGATAGTTAGTAAATATTTTTCAAATGAATAAATGAAAGTCACGGGCCTTTGACAAGACTCTTTGGGGGTAGTGGTGGTGAGTAGATCACATAAAGACCGGTTGCATACTGGGGACATGGTACAAGCTGTGTGAGTAGGCATGCTCTATGGACAACACCATTTCATGGAAAGATATGAAGGATAATACTGAGCAGCCTGAAGAAAATGGAGAAAACAAGACCGACTTAAAAGAAAAAAACTGAGTTATCATTTTGTTTCAAAGGGAACTAGGGAGTTTAAGAGGAAATTTTTTACTTTTTACAGTAGTTTTTGTAGTTTCAGAGTCCCTTTCTGTAGTCTTATTAAAACAAGTTGGCTGTGGTTAGAACCTGTAGATTAGAACAATGTACACCAGAGGGTTGATGGCAGCAGTAATATCACCTTTATATGGTGGATTCTCTTGCTGTGTATCAAGGAATCATCACCCATTGACCCTTGAGTGCAGGAACTCGTATGTGATTAATCAAGGAAGCACTATTTTTGTTGAACTCTGGAGAAAAATTTCTGTACCCAGCAGGTGAATAACATATTAGGGAGCCTGGCAGGCAGAGTGGCATATTCCCTCCTGACCTCAATTTCCCAAAGACGCTGTGTAGTCTGTTTGCGGATGACACACTCAATGGGAAAAGCACCAGGCTAAGAAAAACAGCGAGGATCCTACCATAACCCTATGGTATAGGGAGATAGTCATCTTCTCATTTAGTTAAAAAAGGAGGCTAGATTTCACTGGTATTTGAGAAAGAAGAAGGATAGACTAATTTGATTACTTGTTTTGAAAAGAACTGTGTCATCTACTAAGTCTTTTGTTGCCAGTTTGTATCTGTTTAGTTTACTATACTACTATTGGAATTGCAAAAAAAAAAAAAAAAAATCTGTTCTTAATCCCTTAGAGAGAAAGCCTGGTTATTTTATTATTTCTTCTCTATGGTTGAATGAGTGATTATTTTCGAGGAGGGGATGTTTATAGAGATTTAAGCATAATGTATATTTGAGTTTATTTTATTTTAAATTTAAAAGTTAAAACTGGGACAAAATTATGTCTTTTATTCCCCTAAACAGACAATCCACTAATGCACAGTCAGTTTGAGCAGGTAGCTGAAAATGATGCTACTTAATTACTTCATGGACAACTAAGATGTTTCCTGAAGTTGGTTAAAAAATAAATTCTCAGAAATCACTCTCATAAAGACTCTCAAAATGAACAGGACAGTGGTATAGCATAATAGGTGTTCAATTATTAATTGGTCGATTGATATATATCAATTAAAAGGGGTAGAATCGTTATTTATTGTCCTTATGTATCCAGTTGGTACAGGCTTCTTCAATTTTAAACTTTGGCTGAGTGATTGTATAAGCATTTTAAATGCTGGAGGTAGGTAACAGCATCGTCCTACCTCTTGAATCATATAGGCCTCCAATTGGTGTTTCTTCCTTACTGCTAAATTAAAACAGACAATAATTCTCAAGTAATTAATTGGTGTTTCTTCCTTACTGCTAAATTAAAACAGACAATAATTCTCAAGTAATTAAAAAAGTAGAAGCAACTTGCAGAATCCTCTTTTCTTACCAAAACTTAAGCTGGAATAAGATTTCATTTAGAGAGCAATAAGAAAAGAGATTGGTTAGCTAACAAGGGGCTCACCTATGAAATCACAAAGAGACTGGTTAGCTAACAAGGGGCTCACCTATGAAATCACTGCTTACTTTATGAATGTTCTTAAATTTCAAGAGAATGTCTTCCGTGAAATTCTACATATGTACAATGACTCTTCTGGGTCATGAAATTTTGTGTTGTATCTGAACTTTCTGCATATCCAGGTTTTAATCACTGATCTCCTTCCACCCCAAAATGATAAAGATAACTAAAACTATTTAAATATTACTTGCTGAGAATTTCTGATTCATTAAAAATGTAATTGTTAATAGCATTTTAACCAATTTATCTCCCCTGTAATGAGAGACTAGGGAACTAGTTTTATATATATATTTTTCTTCCTCTTTTCCTCTGTAATGTTAGATCTCCACTGGAAAGAAAAGGACAACAGCTGGAACTTATAACTATTTGGAAACATCAACATTGTTGAAATTTACACTCCCATGTGCAAATGTTATCAGACAATCAAAAAAATGTGTACAAACAATAAAAGAGGAAAGCAATGTTATCAAAGGAGCATGATTCAGTTGGATGGGGCACAAAAAGTTATACTTGTTCATTTTCAGAATAATATTATGAAACAATAAAATGAGATAGATTTGATTATAGCAAGATTTTGCAAAAGAGTTTCTAACTCAGGGATATGCATGGTCTATACTAGATGGCTGACTTTATGAAACATAAGTGGTTTTCCCCCACCACATTGTATAAGCAAGAGAGACTGAACTATAACGTGAAACTGTGCCACTTGGCACACTTTCCCAGTGGATTTCAAGATTGTAGTATAACACGTATCTCCTGAATACTTGGGCCTGGTCTCAATAATATGTTTCCAGCAGAGAGGTTGGACCAAGTCTTCCACTGCTAATTTATATCCTGCTTATCTAAGAGAGATTGGTTAATCCAAGTATGGCACTTTGGGATGTGGGATTAGACTAATACTCCTCTAATATAGATAACTTTTTTATTTATCTATTTTTTTGCTTCCTTGGGGCTTTATCTGTCAAGCTAGCTTCTTTGTTAGCCTTAGCTTGTTCCTCCAGCATAATCTAGTAGACTTGGTAAAAATAGATGAGACTTTAGTATCCATAAAGACTCTAGGGCTGCAAAATTTCATGGGAAGGTAGGTATAAAACTTAGGTATCTCAAATATCTTCAAAACCTCCTTCCTAAAATAAACTTTATTTTTATTCATTGCATCCAGGCAGGAAGTTTGTTTTTAAGTCCAGGGAATGTTTTTTTTGTCTGGGGGTGGGTTGTTGTGAAGGGCAAGATGTATATATTTTGTGCTTTTAACACGTGGTTTAGAAATATCAGTACTCTCCAGATTTGAAAACAACCTCTAATTGTAGAGATGTTGTGTAATGGTTGAAAGTATGCACAGTAGAATCAGACAGACCTGAATTCAAGGCTTGGCTCTGTATTTTGCAGGTATACGACTTTGTGAGTTACCTTCTCCTCTGCATCATGCTTCTCATGAATATATTGGAGATAATGAGTGCTATGGAAATTAAATAAGATGATATATGTAAAGTGATTAGTATAGTAAAGAAAGCACTTATCACGGTGGTCAGAATTTAGTAAATGGTAGCCATTATTTTTATTATTATTGTTATTATTATGTTAGATGCATCCCCAAACTTCACTGACAACAGTAAAATACTTGTTTCTCGATAGTCTCTATTTCTCCTTTCCAGAGAAAGTATCCAAACAGGCATCTTCTGGTCAGAGAGAAGTCACTAAATAGCATTCAGCTTGGATAGAAAGTGAAGTATGTGGTGAAACTGTCAAGCGTTAGTCTGACTTTTCCAGAGACAGACTTCTGCAAGGATAAACACTGATGCATTCAAAGGGCACATAAAGATAAATAAAGGAGCAGTGGACTTGATAGAGAGGTAAGGGTAGAAAGATAAATCCTCCTTTACTTTAGAAGAAAAGTGTGAGCCACAGATAGGAAATTATTGCAAGTACATGAAAACTGAAGCTTGTTTGCCAAATTCTCTGTTTTTTGTTGTTGCTTTTTTTTTCTTCTGCAGAAAACATTGAACAGTTACTGAAAATGCCTGAAGAATGACTGCATACATTGGTAGAGAGAGCAGTGGCTCTAGTTCATCATTTTCAGTGTTTACATTAAATCAGCAAAATCACAGGGCAGCTCTTCTGTGATAGCACTTGCTACATTGTACTGCAATTTATGTTAACATGACTGTCTCTCACGAGCGCTACAAGCACAGGACCAGATCTTAGACATGTATCACCAATTCTGAGCACAGAATCAGTGCTCAAACAACCAGTTTGTTGCATCAATGAATCAATTTCGGTGAGTCCCAGATAAGGGCATTCATTTATCTCATTTGTTAACAAATTTGATTGCCTGTTGGATACTTCAAAACAGCATATGCTAAACTAAAGCTTAAAAAAAATTTCTAACTCAGTAGTTACCAAATGATTTTAACATGAGGATCTCCTTTAAGTGTCAAAAATTTTCATGAGTATTTGTACTCGAATTATCTCCTGATCGGGAAAATGCATGGCCCAGCAGCTGCCAAAGCAGCTCCCACATCTATTCAAAACTGGTAGTATAACGGCTGTTTGTGGCAGCATCTCTGTTATAGAAGAACAACTGAAGGCAGGTTATGAAAACATAATAAATGTCCACCCATAGTGGATTGGTTAAATAAATTATTCTACACTCACATAATGAAATACTTCACAATACTAAAAAAGAAGCTGGTAGATCAATATGTACTGATATAGAAAGATGTCCAAGATATATTGAGAGAACATCAGATTGCATCATGGAACATAAAGTATAACTCCCTTTGTGTACAAAAAGCTACACAAGAAATCTATTGGGAAGAATATGGAAAAATTCTGGAAAAATGTACAATACCTTGAAATGACTATGATACGAAGGGGGCATTTATTTTTTCACATTAACACCTATTGTACTGTTTGAATTTTCCCCAGATGAGCATGAATTATTTGTATTTTAAAAATCAAAATATTGTATATATGTCAATCCCAATCTCCCAGTTCATCCCACCTCCCCCTTTCCCCCCGTGGTATCCATACATTTGTCCTCTACGTCTGTGTCTTTATTTCTGCTTTATAATTAAGGTTGTCTATACCAATTTTTCAGATTCCACATATATGTTTGTTTTTTTCTTTCTGACTTACTTCACTCTGTATGACTGTCTCTAGGATTGACATATATACACTGTTGATACTATGTATAAAATAGATAACTAACTAGAACCTGCTGTATGGCACAGGGAACTCTACTCAATGCTCTGTAGTGACCTAAATGGGAAGGAAATCCCAAAAAGAGGGGATATATGAATACATATAGCTGATTCACTTTGCTGTACAGTAGAAACTAACACAACATTGTAAAGCAACTATACTCCAATAAAAATTTAAAAAATAAAAAAATCAAAATAGTATGTCTTTATATGAATTATCTGTCTTTCTATTATATATATATATATATGCATACACACATGTGTGTGTGTGTGTGTTTGTGTGTGTGTGGTGTGTGTGATATATTTTTCCCCCTTTGCTTAACACCTATATGCTCTGCCAATGGCTAATGTTTGGTACATGCCTCCAGGTGAAAATCCTTTGCAATAATTCTGCAGTTCCCCCATCATTCTTTCATCACCATGATGAAAACCAGTCTTACACAGTTTCATAAACCTTTTACTTTTTTTCAGCAAACAAACAAACAAACCAACAGGTTTTCAACTGTTTGCTAGCTGCACTATTCTTTACGATCAGGAAACATTACAGGAATCCCACTATTAGAATGGATAAAAGCAGAAACCTTCTGATTGATTTCAGAATGAAGTTTCAAAACTCCCCTCCTCCCTTGTTCTGTGACAGCCTAAAGTAGGAGTGAGGGGTAGAAGTGTGAAAAGGAAAAGCCACAGAACACTTAATGTTCCAGGGAGCCCAGTGGCACTACCTCAATCTGTGCTATTGGATCATTTGGTTGACTCAAGGTCAAACAAGCTACAGAAACGAGATTAGAATTCAGTTTAGCACACATGAAATTTTATGTGTACAGTTTCTTTTTAACCTTATAGTAGCTCCATGTTGCAGAAAGTGCAGGAACCACACTTTGCCTGCCTTCACACTCACTTTCCCTGACAACTTCCATCCAGTGCCAGGCAGAGTGCCTTGTATTTATAGATAACCAAAAACTATGCAGTTAATTAGTGATTGAATTAAATTGAATAGGTTAGATGACTTTCCCAAGACGACTCAGAAGGTAAATTACACGTGGGATCAATCCCTGAAACCCCATTCCCAATTCAGACCTCTTACTATTATACCCTCATCATACTTTGCTTAAGTCATTTGTCACAAGGCATTTAACTTTAAATTCTATGTAATTTTAAGTTCCTTTGTAGGTTATTGTTGATTTTTCAATTTCCTTTAAATTTAAGAAAAATAGTAAGCTATTAGACAATATCCCCCCTTCATCTGTATCCCTACACTAATATCTATCTCAGCTCATTGTCTATTTTCTTCATAGTTCTTATCACAACTCAAAATGGCTTTGTCTTTTTACTTACTTCTTTTGAGTATGATTCTCTGACTAGAATGCAATCCCTATTAGGAAAAAAACCTTGCCCCTGTTATTTACAGGGTCTCTATTTTCAATAATGGCTACATTATTGAATGTTGAATGGTTCAAAAAAGGTTACATTATTCAGAGAAGTCTTGCTGAAAGCAACAACAAAAATTCATATTAAAAAGGTTTTCTTAAAAGCATCTAAGAGGCGATCTAAGATAGTAAGATCTACAGAAAAAAATTGCAGAAAAACTGGCATTCTAGACAAGTAAGTACAGCGTAGAGTACTTAAGTTGCCTTTGACCGAACGGTATTTTGTATTCCATCAAATTAGACCTATAGCTTTGGTAGACTCTTCAAAGGTCTCCAAGTAAGGGAGTGTAAAAGGACATCATACTTATATTAAGCTGGATCCCCAAAAGGTCCCAATCCTCAATGGACAAGTGAATCAATAGTAACTATGACTTTACCCTTCTATCTTGTGACATCACATCACAGAGCAGGTGAGAAAAGGAAGGAGGAAAACAACCTGTTTTAGAAAAGTTGTTGCTGATAGTTTTTAGGGATTTGCAGCCTATACCGTACACTACTTTGGGGGTCCTGGGTTCTTCAATCTATGATCTTGATTTGTGATGGTTCTAGACAGTGCCACTAGGGGTCTGGCAGAAATTAACATGTATTCACCGGGAAGAAGCCACCTCCATGCTAGACGTCAAGGAATCCCCATGACTAAGTATATGAGGAAACAAAGAACTGTGAGTGAATACCAGGAGAAACATTATTCAGAAAGGATAAGTCTACAGACCTCAGATACTGGAATTATCTGTCAGAGAGACTGAGACTACTACTGCCGCAATTAAGCAATTAAAAGGCAAGTTTGAAAATAGCTGCAGGGAACAAGAGCTATAAAAAGTGACACAGAAGGTTTGAAAAAATGCCACTTTAAAATTTTTTCAGGAAACTTCAAAAATCGAGATTAAAATCCAACAGACAGATTTAACAGGACATAAAACACCACTGATGTAGATCAGAAAAATTATTCAGAACAAAGCATAGAGAAATGAAGGAAAATATAGAGGCAAAGGTAAAGATATGTATCATAGAATGAAGGATTTTAGTATATGTTAGATTCCCAGAGGGGAGTTGAGAGAGGATGAGACCGACATTACTTGGAGAGAAAAGAGCTGAGAAGTTTTCTCAATTGAATAAAGATACTAATCCAAAGGCTTGAGACACCCTCTATCCCCAGGCAGGATAAATAAAGAAAGGCATACTACCTACATCACCGTGAAACTGCAGACTGCAAAAAACACAGTGCCTGGAATATAGCAGTTGGTTAACAAGTAACTTTGGATAAATGAATTAATTTGTACTTAACACTGAAGACTTTGAGGTTAGATTGCCTTATTCAGTCATATGACATAGGCTAGCTTACTTCAATTCTCCAAGCTTTAGGCTCCTCTTGTGTAAAAGAGGGTAATAATAGTATTTACTTTATGATTGTAGAAAGGACTAAATAAGTACTTAAAGCATGTGACATAGTGCCTCACGTGGAAAACATGTAATAAATGTAATCTTCCTTAAAGTTGTTATAATACAAAAAATAAAGTAACTATTTGCATGATTTAGCATTTATAAAAAAAATTTTCTTTATTTTCTAAGTTTGTCTCTACAACAGACACACTTTGCTGGTATAATCTTCTTGTCTGTGATTTTGAATTATTTTAGAAAAAATATTGGTGACTAAAATATTCCACAGTGTTTGACACAGACTCAAAAAATGAATAATGATAACAATTAATATTGGTATATTATTTTACAAGTTCAAAGTGCTTTAATATACACCATTTTATGACTGACTTTCAATACTATCAGCTTCTGAAGAATGAGTAATTTCCTGTGGAATCTTAAATCACAAGCAAAACTAGCTGAAGTTAATTCTGAAAATAAGGATCAACTTCCATTAAAGTCAGAACTCTATTAAAATCAATTCAAAAAAAGCCATGACTGTCTAATATTGTGACACATTGCCTAACCACTCCTCACGATAATGACAGAACGTTGGTCTCAGTGGTCCTCATGCAATATAGATTGAATATTGATGGACAGCAGAGTCGAAAAGACAATATCAAGGACAGTAGAGATGAGAGGAGATTTAACAGGGTGCAATTTAAAAGTGTGCTTCTACTCATGAGAGTGGTAGCAACAGCCACATTTCCATAATGACCATTGATTCAATAAACATTTATTTAGCACCAACTGTTTGCACCATATTGGTCAAGGATTTTTTAAACCTAGTATATACACAGCACACCATTTATTTTAATGTGCTTTTATTAGTTCAGTATAAATTATTTTGTAAGACCTGGTGACCAAAAGCAAAACGTACTAACACAAGGACAATGTAAACTTCTAGGTTATTGCAGAGAAAATCATGGCCAATAATAGTACATTCATTTGGTCTTCGCTGGGGATTTGTTATCATGTGGTTACCAAATAGGAGAGGAAAAAGAACTAACCTGAAGATATTTTGATGTACAATACGAAAAACACTGTGAGAGAAGACATTATGGAGACCAGCAAATAGAAGCAGTTCAGTTACCACCTTGCCACCCACCGAGGACTGCTGGTCATCTTTGAAATCAAGGCCAGAACAACTAAGCTAAATGAAATGGTTCCCTGCTTACTAGGTTTATTATATTAGGTCTCTTATAAAAGAGCCTGTGTCTGTTTTATTTCATTTAGATAGAAGAATAGTCGGACGTGTCATTAGATTACCTTTGAATTTGACCTTGTACTTGTCATATTTTATGGTAAAGAATAGGACTTTTTTCAGGAAAAAAAAAAAAATTCTTTCAATTCAGACATTGAAACCTAATAGATTGTACTATTTAAACAGAAAACAAATTAAGATCGCTCTGGAGCCGCTTTTTTTTTTTTTTTTTTTGTAATTAGCCACAAGTTCCTAAAGGACATTAGACAATTATAGAAATATACTGAGCTATGTGGTCTCAGACTTCAAGTTAACACTTATTTTCCTGGTTTCTGATGACCCTTCATTTTCTTTAGCAATAATTTTGGGGACCATTCTCTTTTGCTTTTCTGAGTAAATCTTTATATTTACTTAGCAGCAGCTCTAGATTAGAAAAGTAGAATTGTCTTCTTAGTTTTCTTCCACAAAACTGTCTTGATATAAATGTGGCAAGTCCTCTTTAGTTTTTATCTTAGTTATTAATTAAATGTAGAACGTTTTTCATTATTAACACACTATTAACTCATTTTCTAGTTATCCTAATTAACAAGCTTTCTCTAATACTAGAGCGGGCATTCCAGTTTCATTGAATCACATCTAAGGATTTTTCCTTGCCACCCTTTCCAAAATAGTGTTTGATAGCCTTACGTATCAGGAAATATTTCTATATGTTTTCTCTAAATCACTCTTGTGTTTATTCTTTCTCATTGACACTTCATCTTCCTTTTCCTTTTTATTTAATTTACTTATCAACCAATTGTTATGAATAGATCAAATTTTCACCTTTCACAAATGTAGTACTATGACATCTTTTGAGCTCTCATTTCTATTTCAATTCAGGAAAATAAAGTCAGTTTAAAAACTATATTTTTATGCTAGGCTTATATTCACATGGCTTTATGATTTTCCAGTACTCACCCAAGCCCCCAAAGCTGTACCTCACTAAAGAAAAATAGTGGGTTTTAAATAAATTTATAAGACCATCACTTTTATATGGCCATATAATAAAAGAATATGTGAAAATATTATTGATAAAATTTAATACTGCACTTCAGGTGTAGCAGAAGAACAAAGGGATGGAATACTATATTCCCCTTTTATATATATAGCTACCCAACTATAGGCAACATATGTAGAATTGACCACAACTTATTATCCTGTTGGACAACTGTAGAGGTTATGGTAGCAATTGGGTTATGATGTTTAAAATAAATAGGAGAAAGATAAAGTCATGTTTTTAATAAGCATTAGCAACTGATAAAGAAGATAATACATATCTGAAAATTATTTTTAAAACATCCTGTGCTTAAAGTGAGTGGATGTAATTGATAACTTGGTTGTTCCTTTTACCCTAATCTATTACGAGTTATATTATGAAGTAGCCTTTCTACGTCACATTTTCAAGCATGTTAGTTATCATTGACACATGGTCACTTATAATATTCTAAATGTTCAGCAGGTATGTGGACTGAATTATGTCCCCCTCAAATTCATATGTTGAAGCCCTAATCCTCAATGTCACTGTATTTGGAGATAGGGCCTTTGAAGAAGTAATTAATGTTAAATGAAGTCGTAAGGGTGAGGTCTTACTCCATTAGGACTGGTGTCCTTATAAGAAGAGGAACAGGCACCAGAGATCTCTCTCTTCCTACCACACAGAGGAAAAGCTGTGTGAGGACACAGTGAGGAAACAGCCATCTGCAAGCCAGGAAGAGAGGTCTCTCCAGAAACCAACCCCACTGGTACTTTGATATTGGATTTTTAACTTTCAGAACTGTGAGAAAACAAATGTCTCCTGTTTAAGCCACCCAGTCTGTGGCATTTGTTATGACAACCCAAACAGGTTAATACAGAAGACATTCAAATATTTCAGATCACATATCAGTAAAATTTAAAAAAAACACATAATGTATAGAATTATAGTGACAGTGATGGAAACAGTACATTCTGATTTCACATCTGTTATAAACTTGTTTTTATATACTACTCAAACCAAGAAATGATTCATTATTTAAAGATTAATTTAAAACGCAAAAAAATATTAAACAGTAGGAAGAGGCACATAGTGAAAAGTAAAAGTCTCCTTTCCTACCTCTTCAAACCTCCCCACACATTCTAGCCAGGAAGCTAATTTTAAGAGTTTCTTAAATATCTTTCTGGTAATATTCTAGTCACACACACACACACACACGCACACACACGCACACACACACACACACGCCTCTACCATTTTTATGCAAATAAGATTGTACTATACTTCAGCAACCTATTTTTTTTTTTTTGGCCACACTACGCAGCATGTGGGATCTTAGTTCCCCAACTGGGATTGAACCCACGCCCCCTGCAGTGGAAGCACAGAGTCTTAACCACTGGACCACCAGGGAAGTCCCCAGCAACCTACTTTTAATCACCTAAAAACGTATTTCCCAACATATAGTCCATATAGACCTTTCTCATTTTTAAGGGCCATGTAACATGTCACAGTATGAGTATGAGTATACTCTAATTTATCTAACCAGTTCCCAACTGATAGGCATTTTGATAGTTTCTAACTGTTTTCTGTGATAAACAAAGCTACAATGTATATTCTTGCATATATCTTTGCACATTTATATAAGAATTTTCATAGAAAAAAATCTTAGAAATAAAAATACTCAGTGAAAGGGTTTGTGCATTTTTTGTTTATTTTTAGTTTTGATAGACATTGTTAAATTTCCCTTCAAAGATGTTGTACCAAAGTACCTTCTCACAACAGAGTTTGCAAAGAGTCTGCTTTCCTATGCTTTCCTATGCTTGGTTAAGGTTGGGTGATATAAAGCCTTTAGATTTTTATAGAGTATATCTTATAGTTGTTTTAATTTGCATTTTTTTAATTATCAGAGAAGTTGATCACCTCTGACAAACTCTTCTCTGGAGCACTTGTTGTTGTTAGATAATGAAGAACATATCACTTGTGGTTGTTCAAATAACTACACACACACACACACACACACACACACACACACACATTACCCCTCTCTCTTTATCTCTCTTTCCCACACTGCTATGGAACACTCAGAACCCCAGAACCTTTTTTTAGCAGTTGTGTCTTCATGTGAGATATTTCAATGGTACAGGATCAGGTCAATCACTTTGATCTACTACTGAAATCAAACCCTCTTGCTCTGTTGGTGGGAATGTAAATTTATATAGCCACTATGGAGAACAGTATGAAGGTTCCTTTAAAAAACTAAAAATAGAGCTACCATATGACCCAGCAATCCCACTACCCTGAGAAAACCATAATTTAATGACACATGCTCCCCTTTGTTCATTGCTGCACTATTTACAATAGCCAGGACATGGAAGCAAGCTAAGTGTCCATCGACAGATGACTGGATAAAGATGTGGTACATTTATATGATGGAATATTACTTAGCCATAAAAAGGAATTAAATTGGGTCATTTGTAGAGAAGAGGATGGACCTAGAGTCTGTCATACAGAGTGAAGTAAGTCAGAAAGAGAAAAACAAATATTGTACATCAATGCATATATGTGGAATCTAGAAAAATGGTACAGAGAAACCTATTTGCAGGGCAGGAATAGAGATGCAGATGTAGAGAACAGACGTGTGGATGGCCAAGGGGGCTGGGACGAATTGGGAGATTGGGATTGACATATATACACTACCATGTGTAAAACAGATAGCTAGTGGGAACCTGCTGTATAGCGCAGGGAGCTCAGCTCAGTGCTCTGTGGTGACCTAGAGGGGTGGGATGGGTGGAGGGAGGCCCAAGAGGGAGGGGATATAGGTATACATATAGCCGATTCACTTGGTTGTAAAGCAAAAACTAACACAACATTGTAAAGCAACTATACCCCAATTAAAAAATAATCAAATCAAATCAAACTAAAAGAAATATTAAGAGTTGAGTCTTCAGTTTAAAATAACTCCAGAGGAATAAGCTCTTTCTAAGTAACTAAGCTTTTCTCCAATATGGTTCAATAGAGACAGTGGAGTGATGGATGGAAAGAGCAGATGTTGTGTGAATGAGAAAAATATTGGAAACTTGAGGACTTGTCTTCACTGCTGTATGCGCAAAGCTTAGGACAGTGCCTGATTTGTTTTACGTGCCCAAGACAGACAGGCTAAATGAATACATGAACGACTGTAAATGCTAAACATGTAAGTAAAGTAATTAAAAAGTTATCTTGGAGAAAGAATCCTGGAAATTTTCCTTGATAAATAGAAACATCCCTGAATATACATTAGTTAGGTTTCCTATGGAAACGTTCAAGTTTTGTAATCACCAGACTAACAGAATGGGATCTCCCAACACATTTAATACAATTTTTCATATTTCCCATTACTCCCAGAAATTCTGGGATCTTAAGGTAAGAAGAGTTATATTAATCCAATTTTTTCCTGATTTTTTTACCGTTTATTTTTGGCAGATTTTCAGCTCGGTCAATTGAACGATAGCCTTTAAATGAAATTTTACCCCTGATCAAATTTATTTCCTGGTTTACCTACTTTATTCACCTCTGTTTTTTTCCCAGTGCCTCATAATGTCTTTCAATCTTAAAATAAAGTTGCTTTTTAAAGAGCAAATAACCTAGACAATGGCATTCAATTGAAAATAATTCACTTCTATCTCAGGCATGTGTGGGTCATCAGGCACAATATGTCTAGCAAGTGGTTAGCTCATAACAGCTACCCCTATTGTGTGTTAGTCTTTAATGGACATTCAGATTATTATTTTAAGCTTAAATAGCAATAGAAGTCTTGATAATGATGGGATATTGAAAAATCACACACGCTGAGTCTGGGTAATTTTCAAATTTCAATCAGGCAAAAGAAAACAAAACCTGCATTATAGCTATGAATGCTGATGTGATTTGGTGTGAGAACTGAGGGATTGATAACTGTTGGTGAACAGCAGAATAACTCCCCTGGGAAAATACCATATAATGATGACTATATAACGTATGCCATGGTATGCTGAGACTTATTTAGAACCTTAAAGCACGGAAGGGCTCAATTAGGCCAATACATGAGAAGAATATCTACAAAATTCTTTTATGTCAATAATTAGTGAAACACAGGAACAAATACTAAGGGAGAAAAACTAAACCACTGTTGGACAAAGAAATCATGACCAATGAAGGCCATGACCTTCCTTAGCACAAATCAGGCCAGACAACTTAATTGTTGTTTTTTATAGGATTACCAAATTGGTGGATAAAGGGACGTAAGTGGGGTTATAAGAGCAGGACTGTAGGGAAATGTTTGATGCAACCATCATTATTTGTTTACATTATTGGGTTATAAGTCCATAGTTGGAGTGTTTTGAAAAATAATTTACCACATCCACATGAGGTTTAATCTCAGGAAAGGAAGCATTTTTCAGTATTATAACATTTATTCATAGAGAATAGCAAACTGATATAAAGGAAATGATATGTTTATGTCAAAAGTTTCTGAAAAGGAGACAAAATTTCTGCAGACGTTCTTCATGAAAACACTAAAAGGAATAGAAGACTATTTCTGGGACATGATAAAGAGGCACTATTGTAAACCAAAAGCCTGTATTTAATGGTGAAACCTAGGAATAAGATAAGGATCCTCATTACCATCATTAATTTTGTTTTTTTTGGGGGATTTCTGATTATGCAATATATCATGAAACAAAATATAAGGTCTAATTACTGGGCAGTTATAATCCCCCCAAAGTTATATAAAATAAAAGATTATGCATATGACTTATAATTGCGTTTATTATAAAGCTAGAAATATAACTAAAAGAAGAAAGCCTAGTCAAAACATCAGTAAGAGATATCAGCAACCCAAGATATTCGTAAACTGAAATCTCTAAATCTTATATAAAGTTACAAATATAGCTGCAATCTGTTTAAGTAAAATATATAAAGAAAATTAAGAACTTTATTGAGATCTTTAATTAAGGATAAAGCATGATTCTGGAAGAGATGATTGAACCTCATTTATTAAATGTGTAATATAATTCCCACACTTATTTATATGTTCAGGTAAATGAAACAAAATAGGAGTTTTAGGGAAAGTTAAAACTTTTTTTTCTAACATAACACTCAATAGGAAAGAAGGCAAGACTCAAAGTAAATTTGAAACAACTATACCATCCCCACCACCACCACTACAGGACACTTTGTAAACTTATCATAGGTAAATCTATGAATTCAGTATAAAAATAGATAGCTGAATCAAAAAGAATAAATAGCCCAGAAATAATTGTCATTATTTATAAAAATGTATAATAAAGGCAGTGTAAATCAGTACAGTGGGGAGGAGATGGCTTAGTTGAAAGGGGTATAGTTTAAAGACTTAGCCAATTGGAAAAGGCCATGTATTCCTCACCTTACATTTTATTCCAAACATTAAAATGAAAAAAGAAATACATTGTTAAGGTAGCAAAAATAGAAGTAAATAAAATAGATTTTTGGGGCTTCCCTGGTGGCGCAGTGGTTAAAAATCTGCCTGCCAGTGCAAGGGCCACTGGTTCAATCCCTGGTCTGGGAAGATCCCACATGTCACGGAGCAACTAAGCCTGTGCACCACAACTACTGAGCCTGTGCTCTAGAGCCCGTGAGCCACAACTACTGAGTCCGTGTGCCACAACTACTGAGCCTGCACGTCACAACTACTGAAGCCTGCGCGCTTAGAGCCGGTGCTCTGCAACAAGAGAAGCCGCTGAAATGAGAAGCCCGTGCACCACAACGAAGAGCAGTCCCTGATCGCTGCAACTAGAAGAAAGCCTGCACACAGCAACGAAGACCCAACGCAGCCAAAAAAAAAAAAAAAGTTTAAAATAGATTTTTGGATAGAAAATAAATATGAATTCACAAATGATTAAAAAGTAATCATAAAAATTCAGTACATTTAGCTTTATAAACATAAAAATACTTATTTCATAAAGAATACCTCACTATTTTTAATAAAGGGTTAATATCTTTGTTATTAAAAAAAATACAAATTCATAAGTACTGGGCACAGGACATGAACAGACAATTCACCAAAGAGGAAATACAACTAGTAAACAAACATAGGGGAAAATGTTCAACTCATTAGTAGTCAAAGAAATGCAAATTCAACTTAGACTGGGGAAAAAAAAGTTACAGTTTGTTTTCGTAGCTCAGTCTTCTGAAAAAAGGAGGGAGTAGAAGCAGTTTGAGTCTTGGGATTTCTGTTTGTTGGGGAAGGTGTGAGATGTGAATTAGCAGGAGAAAACCATGTCACAGTGACCTGGGAGAAAGCGCTCCCCCAAGTTTTCCTGGGAACAAGTGGCTGGGTGGTAGTGGGGGGGTACGAAAGGAGAGAAGCGTGGATGGAAGATTCTGGGAAAGATGGTATTTTCTTTAGCTAAGTTGAAGTAAATTTTAATAAACAGGTAAGAGTGGTATTAACAAATATGAAATATGGCATCATCTTTCAAAGATTACATCAGCAAAAAACTGAAAAATTAAATAAAATATTGTAGTGGTGTGAACCTGGAATTTTACTACCTAAAATAACATTTATAATATTGCATTATAGGATGTTAACAAGCAGTTAGAGATGGTTAAAAGATTAGGGACTAATCTAAACCATGAAAATGCGTAAGGTTTAGTGAGTGCTATGTTTTGAGCATTGCAGGAAGCACTTTACATGGATCCTTTAATTTACTTCTCACAGTGAGGTATATGTTGTTATTGTTCTCATTATTACCTCACTTTTACCTAAGGGAAAATTGAGTCTCAGGGAGGTTAAGAGACTTGTAAAGCTTACATTGCTAATACACATTATAGGGAGCTACAATTTGGACCTGGACATTCTGATGACAAAATCTGCTCACAATCACTGCGTTATACATAATGTGAAGCACCATGACATGAGATTGTATGTACATTATAATTTTGACTCTAAAACGTGCACAAAAATTCAAAACATTAAAATGCTGAGAGGTGGTGTTAAGGTGGTGGGATAGATAATTCATCATTTTTCTCTTTTTGAAATTTTTAAAAAGTAGGGCATGACACTTTAAGATATTTTAAAAATGAAGAACTGTCAGGCAATTAAAAATATTTACAAATAACAGCACAAATTTGTAGCACAAACAGGAAGTGCTAATGATCAACATGGACTTAGGATGATGGTGAGTGTCACAAAGTCCGCTTCAGGAATCTCAAAGGTAGTATAAGACTCTGAGGATTTTCCAACCTAAATTGCTTCTGGGATAATACCTTTCCTGCTGTCTTAGTATAAGTATACACCAAACAGCATTCAGACAATATCAGGATAGGACATGATTTTACTAAAATAGGTGCTAATATAAGATTTCACAACTTTTGATACTGACAATAGCTAGAGCATGAGGAAAGTGCTGATGATAATAGCACCATTTACTGAGCATTTATGGCATGCCAGACAACATACTGAATACTTTTCTTGCATGTCAGCTCTCAGAGTAAACTTACAATATTATTATTATCTCTGTTTCATATATTTGCTGATGATTGATTTTTTCCTGAAGGCGTTATTTATCTCTTGGGTCCAGTGCGTCGTTTTTGATAAATGTAAGAAGTCATGAATTTATCTTCTTGACCAAGCACTGTGCTACCGGTGTTGGCAACCCCTGCCTGAATGCACTGTGCCTCCAAAAGTCACAGCTCATGTTCAGTCTGGTTGGGTCTCATGAAGTGGCCAGCTAATTCCTGGGGTGTTCATCCTCTTCTGTCATGTAGGAGTAAAGTAAACCTCACACCAAGTCGCAAAGTATTTGGGGGTGGGTAATTGATAGGAGATAGTGAAAGGAGAGAATGAGAGAAGGAGGAGAGAAAGGTAGGGAGGGAAGGGAGGAAAGGAGATAGAGTGGGGGAAAAAAGGAAGGAAGGGAGGAGGGGGAGGGAGGGGGAGAGAGGAAGGAAGGGAGGGAGGGGGAGGGAAGAAGGGAGGGGGAGGGAAGAAAGGAAGGGAGGGGGAGGGAGGAAAGGAAGGAAGGGGGAGGGAGGGAGGGAAGGGGAAGAATGGGAAGGAAGGGAGGGAGAGAGGAAGAAAAGGTGTGACTCTTATTAACAAAGTTATAACATACAATTCCATGAAATTACTACAGGCTTAGTCAACCAAGTCAGGAATTTTGGGAACAGTATAGTGTTTGGTCTGCCTCCGTGAAGCAGGCTGGAAAAAATCCCAGAATTTCAGGCCATGAGGCAGTTTTTTCTTGGTTGGCAGTATTCTACTGTTCCCGTTCTCAGCACTGAAAAAGTGTGAAAGTAAAAGTTACCCCACAGGCAGCTGGGAAAATGCCTAATGGTTCTCTGGAATAGGTTAGCAATAACCTAGTATGTCCAGCTTTGGACTTCACAGTTTTGAACTGAACAAAATGGGATTTTCAAAACTTTGTAAACTGACTTCCGAAGGAAGGTTAAGGATATCTATATTATCCAGCCTAAGAAAAGGAAGAGAGAACAGGGCCAATGCCAGGAATGGCAGGGGTCAATCCACTAAAAGAGTGAAAGCTGGTATTTATTGCTGTCTTGGTAATGATACTGTTGTTGTAGTATTAAAAATTGAATGAATTTATTTTATTGAACACAGTGAGCATAGGACCCAATACGGTCTCTTTGTTCTAATTATCAGAGTGTCAAAGGATGTATTCTTGCTTTTAAAAATAGCATCAAGGATAGCATTTTGAAAAAAAAGATCATTAAGTCCAAGTGATGAAGCAGAGCTGAATTTATCCCTGAGGCCACCATTACATTATAACATGAATCTAGTGCAAGCCTTCACAGAAGGAGGGGTCCCAAAATTTCATTTACTAAGGGATTGTTTTAAACAGTCAAGGAGTCCTCCAAGATAGGACACTTAGTAAATAATGTGAAACCATTTCAAGTACTGATATTCTTGCAACATTCCACTTTAACATTCTCTAATCTCAGAACCAGTGGTAGAATGTTAGAAGCACCTAAAGATGATCATATTTTCAATGTTTGTAAGCAGTATCATGTTCTTTCCATTTATATAAATGTTTCTGAAAACACAAACGTTCAACTGATACTTGTTGCTACAGTTAGTTCATTTACAGCCTCTTAATTGATAAAATTCTTCTTCTTGTTTGCACACATATATTATTATAGATGATCAGTTCTTGCTGCTGTTTGTTATCTCAAATACCTTTGAATAAAATTCAAAGCCCTTCATAATTTGGACCTGCTTAATCACTAGCTTCATTTTTGGCCTTTCAGTGGTAAAATCTGATCATTTATCTTCTAGCAAACACCTATTCATCCTTTAATTTTGAGCTTGAATGATCTCCTATAGAAACACTTCTTTGATTCCCTGAGCCAGACTTAAGTGGTCGATGTTGCTGCCATTATATTTTGTATATACTTGTAAGGACAGATATCAAACTGAATCTGCTCACAGGTACTCACATCTCAATTGACTACAAGCCTCCTGAGGACAGAGATAATATCTTGTTATCTTTGTGGGCTGGGGACCTAGCATTATATCTGGAACAAAAACTCTACGATAACTGACCTCCCATGGAAATCCTAAAGCAGACAGACCACGACTGGTGGGCACGGTCTTCCACTCACCCCTGCTCTCAAGTGAGGGCTGACTAGAAAAAGGAGTATTCTCCACTCAGGAAGGGGGAGGCAAATGATGGGTCTCTATGTCTTCAGTACTCTCTCATATCATTTTTCTGCCTAGGGACCAATGAAATTGGTGCCGACTAATCAGGAAACGCCTGCTGTGCTGGAATTCTCAATAAATCCCAGGATCTTAAATAGATATGTTAGTCAGTATGTATGTAAGCTAGAATGGGCCATTACTATCACAGCTGGGACCTGAGCATGTGTGAACTGCACGCCAGGATCCCCAGGATTGGAGTGGATTAGCTGGGCAGGTTTGTCTGAGTCATTTCATTAGTATCCCAGCAAGGCAACTTTGCATTTTATGGGATTAAACATTTTTACCCTACTAACTGTGTTATGTTGGGGCTTTGTTGTGTGTTTTAATAAGTGTTTTTGAATCAAGAACTGGATAAAACATGGGATTAAGTACTCTGAATAGTTTCATTAATCTCAGTACCTTAAGGAATGGACCTATCATCCTACTTTTTCTGATACTATACTTTCTTTCTCCCTCTCTATGTATGTAGTATGTATATGTAATATGTATATTATATATGTCTACTTATATGTATGACTATATATATTTGTATGTATATTCATGTATATTTAAAGGTGGTCATTGATGACTACTGTTGAATCTTTCTCATGCATGGTGTTACTGAATCTTAGGTTTATGTGATTAATCTTCGGACCTACTACATTTTCACATTATCAAATTTATTAAGTATAATCTTTGCTTCAGTTTATTGCTTCAGATTATCTGGATATGGCCAGATTCACATTCTGTCTCCTAAATCACTTGCTTTTTTCCCCCCCGGTTTTGAATATTCTACGATTTTGATGGCCCACCCTCCATGTCACCATCCAAACTCTTGATGAAAACAAGCATTTGAACTTAAGTAATGAGGTGCCACATCTATGCCACACCACTAGAAATCATCTTCAAGGCTGACATCAGTATATTCATCTAGGTCTTTATTAATTAATCTATCTAATCTTTTAGACATGTAACTTATCTTTTTCGATGTTGTGCATGAGAAGCAAGGCCTTTCTGTGGTCCCAGATATGTTATGCCTATTGTATTTCCCTGATGTGCTTTCTAAGTGACATTGCTAAGGAAAAAATGCTGCAGTTTGTTTGTTCTTCATGAACCCCTAGGATTCTCTTGATTGCTGCTTTCCTTCTTACATTTTCACAACCCAACTCTTTAAGAATATGTTTGGAATCTTGCCAAGGATTTATGTGGAGCTCATTTGTCTATCACTGAGGAAACTGAAGATTGAAACATTGTTTGACATTTCCAGTTATAGGTTTTCAGCTCTCTCTATGGTCTTGCCTCCAGGCTCATCCTACTCAGGATTTTCAGAGGTCAACATTTTGAGAAGTGGGATCAGGAGCTATTTATTCTTTCCTCCTTGAAAAACTAAACCAGGTACAATTATTTATTCATTTATTCAATGTTTTCAATATTTACTGAGCATTTTCTAGAAGGTTCTGTACAGAGGTAAGAGTCGGTTACTACCACTTAGGTATTTATCAGGTATTGGATATGACAGTGGTTCTCAAAGTTTGATCTCCTAATTAGCAGCATCAGTATCAAGTGGAAATTGTTAGAAAGGTAAATTTTGGGGGCTGCACCTCAGACTTACAGAGTCAATAACTCTTGGAACTTATGTTTCAGTAAGCCCCACCCCCTTTTGTAATTATAGTGATGCACATTAAAGTTTAAGAACTATTGGAATAAGACACATATGTAAGGAAATAACTATAGTGTTATATTCCCTTGTTGTCAACATACTTCTGGAGAATAGAGGAGTGACCAACCAAACTAATATGGAAGTACATCATAAATCTGTGTGCCTTAGTCATATGTACAGGTGGACAGGTATAGTTTGGTTTCACGGGTTCCCTGATGGAAAGAAAATATCTCTTTATGTGCTTGTTGATGTACATTATTTTAACAGAGGGCAAAATTTTACTAAACCATCAGAAAATTTGTTACCGCTAAAATATCTTTGAAATGAGCTAGGGTAACAAACAACAAACCAATCAATTAATTAATTAATCAAAGAACCATAAGCATAGGAAGCCAAAAGCTGTTGTGGTAACATACTGAAATTTATGTAAAGTAAATCATAATCAGTGAGTCCAGCAACAGATAAGCTTTCCAGGTTGTACAGGTGCTTGTAAATGGAGGCGAGTAGGGTACAAATGAGAAAAGCACACTTAACTACACTGATACTCCTCTCTTGTATCTGCCCTCTTTGAGCTCCTTACATAAGGTGAGTCTTTGGCCTTGCCCAACACCTCTGTATCTTACAGGGACATAGTTCTGAGCTCTATGATGCACTAACGTTCTTTGAATAGTTTATGAAGACTTTTGCTCACTTTTTATTCTAAACAGAGTTTGACTTTATTCATCTTTATTCTCAAATGATTCATTAATTGAAGTATTGTTGTAATGGATTTTCAGTTTTGTTTTGTTTTTTAATTGATTGATGCAGAGTGTATAAGGTCTTACTGACATTGCAGATTTAAGGATGACCTACCATTTCACATGAACAACGAACAGATTGTTTGTTTCACATTGGTGTGTTATCTAAGATCTTTATGCCACAGCTTACTACTGGGGGAAGAAGAGACCTCAGTGTTCTAGGCCTCCTATGCTGACCGTTCTCACATGACTGCCCTTTTGCTATACCTACACCAGATCTCCATTTCAGCACTTATTCCATTGTTCTTTGTTGATCTGTTTATATATGTGTAACCTCCATTAGAATTTGAGCATGCTGGGTTCTCTGTCCATTTCTATGTGCCCAGCAGTTAATGCGATGCTTGAGAGATGATTTGTTCCATAAGTATTTATTGAATAAATGAATGAATGGTTGGATGATGTAGTGCATGATTTTTCTTGTTCAAAATCATATCATACTTTCTGAAAAATAACCTCTATATTTCCTAGTAAGCAATTGCAGTAGAAACTATCACAGAAATTTAAGGCTATACCTTTATACCGTATTGCAGGTTACTTCTTGCTTTTAACTTATAAAGAACAAAAGTGATTAGTTATG